>NC_069005.1:566520-568796 GCF_001194135.2 Octopus bimaculoides
TGTCATTACAGTATCGAAATGTGATTGTTTCAGTTAGTGGAATAGTTTCATTTTTAAAGTGAAAGTATTTGACATGAGTGTTTTTGTTTCACTTTTGACATGTAATACTTAAATAGTGGAGGAGATATTATGTTGCCGTGGGCTCGAACTCTGCAAGAAGTTAAAAAATTTTTTTGACTAAAACACAACTGGAACCCTAAGTAAGGCATGTGTAAAATTTGAATGAAATTGGTTGCGTAGTTCTCGAGTTTTAGGGATTCACACACACACACACATTCTCATTTATATATATATATATATATTAACATGGCAAGACAAAGAAAAACCCTGGAATTAACTTCTTTTTTTTTTCCTGTACAGGGTGGTAGCATTAAGCAGTGATGTGTATAAATACAACCTTGTTACCAGTTTGAATATGCTTGAGACAGATTTGAGCCCATAAGGAAGCCATTCAGTAAGAACCCATACAAATATACAGTGAATGGTTTTTCTTCTGGGTTCGAATATGCCTTGAGCATATTTGAATTGGTAACAAGTTTGTATTTATTCACATCTTTCTGTTTGTGGAATTGTGGGAAGAACCTTCCAGTGGCCTTTTGAGTTGAATCCTAACTTGTATCACGTAACCAAGAAAGACCAGTGATATCCATTGATTAGTTGTACAAAGTGTACGAGGACGGAAACCATTCCAATAACAGCTGTTTCAGTAACAAAAAGAAAACAAAAAATCTATAGCAACAAGCTAAAATCATTGAGAAGAAAAAGGGGGGAAAAAAAGTCCTGCTTGACAAGCAAGTAGTATAAATACAGAATGAATGAGAGTACTAAGAGCCCACTTGATTTTTATGAAATCATGGATCAGGTCTAATAGAATAACAAAAAAGGAAATGAGACATTGAATAAGATGAGATAGTCATGGTTTGGATACTTTTCATTGGAACTCTACATAAGGAGGGCTGATTGGAGGCTGAGCAATAACAATATAAAAAAGAAAATGATTACAAATCAAATTGGTGTCAAACCTAACGCCATCTCTCCATCCTAGGAGAGTCATGGGTGGGTAGAGTCCTCAGACACCTCCTTCATTGGGTCCTATCAGAAGCAGCCATCAATTAGACTTTCAGGCTGGATTGCCAAGCATAACCAACTGAGACTACAGATATTACTCAACTATATCACTCTTGGTCAACCCTTGCATCACTTGCTGGTCATTCAATCTGCTAAAATAGTAGCCAAATCACTAAAATATTCTGGACATTAGATAATATGGTCCTAGATAAACTGTGCTTGAAAAACAAAAAGGAAAGCATTTCAAATGTGACCATCCCATTTATCTTTGATCCTGCTCCATCAGGTTTAACCCTTTTAACCTGTCCACCCAAGACTGCTGGCATAGCAAGGGGGATCTGGAAACTGAAGTTCTTCAGTTGCAACCTTCCACGGCAAACAAGGAAGAGGTCAGCCAGCAAAACAAAAACTACATCAATCAATTGCTTTATGATGCTGGATGCACATTCCAAGAACTTTAAAATGCCATGGATGACAGAGTGGAATGCGAGGCGTGTAAGGAATGCCGAGAAATTCTTAAACCACTACATTAAAATTTCCTGTCAATTTTTGGTTCCTATCACCAGCTTCATAATGACAGTTCACTAAATTCTTTATTATTTTCAAAATTGGTTGAAATGTAGGCAGTGTATTTCAACTGAAATATGGTAATTTGGTTCTGTGGTAGAAACTTTCTGTTTTAAAGTGAACTAAATTAGAATTTCCCATTAAAATTTTATATTACTTGATGTTCTAAACATCATCTGAACCCTTTTGGTAGCAGCCTCTCTGAGGATGTTCTTGGTTTTATGAGACAAACTTCTTGGTTTAAGATTAACTAAATTAAAACATTCCATTAAAATTTTATGTTAATTTTATACCAAACACCAGCTCAGTGTTGACAAAATTATTTCTTTGAATTTTTCATTGATTTCAAATCTGATGGACGCAAAGGCTGTGTATTTTGACAAGGAATATGGTAACAGAAGGCATTAATCATTAACAAGCGCTCCAAACACCAAAGAATTGCTGCTAAACCAAGTGTCGAAGCCATGTCTTCTGATTGCCAGTTGTTGCTATTTTATTTCCTTGGGAAAGGCATGAATGTCACAACTTCTTTGCAGCTTTCCCTAGAGTCAATAAGGTTGATCACTCTAACATCAAGTCAAACAATTAACAATTTAATCCATTAAAAAAAATCAGATGTGAATGGATGTGGGGGGGGGGGG
>NC_069005.1:569027-581200 GCF_001194135.2 Octopus bimaculoides
CCAGCCTTCTCTCTCTCAACACAACACATACTCACAATTGGTTGCACACTTCCTGATTGTTGCTGTTCAAATAAAAAGACACCTGTCCAGTCTCAAATCCAGGTGAAAGAAGAAGACTCAACTGAGGGCTACATCCCCTTCTCATAAAAGCTAGGGACCCCTCAAAGGAAACCTTTGCAGACAAGGTAGGCATGGATGGATTATTGTGCAATGCAATATATAGGACAGACAGGAAAGTAAGGAGTTTGCTTCCCAATTACATGGTTTTGGGTTCAGTTCTAGTGCATAACACCTTGGGCAAGTATCCTATAGCCCCAGAGCCAGTGAATGGATTTGGTAAATAGAAACTGAAAGAAGCCTGTTGTATATTTATATGTATCTGTGTCCTTGTCTTGACATCACATGATGGTTGTAAAGGAGTGTCATTCATTTTCAGTCTTTCATGTAAACCTGTCGAGCCATAGAGAAATATTATCTTACTTGGAAACAAGTGAGGGTTAGCAACAGGAAAGGCATCTGGCTGTAGGAGATCTACCCAAATGATTTTTGCCTTTGCAAACATAGTAAAGTAGACATTAAAATGATGATGATGAGAGCCACTAGGGTATCAGGGTACCATCCAACTATTTGTGATGTCCATGTTTTATCATTTCGATTGTACTGTGCCCTTTAGGTCAAAGACATTTAACTCAATGGCTCAACCCATTCCATGCAGAGGCATAATCAGTATGGCACTGTATCATTAATGTGTTTGTCATTTCACAGTATCTTCCATTGTTCTTATCTCGAGGCATTAAGCTAGCAGAATTAAAGCACAGGAAAATTGCTTTGCAATATTTGTTCCAACTCCTTATATTCCAAGTTCAAATCTTGCCAAGGTCAGTTTTGTCTTTCATCTTTTTGGGGTTGATAAAATAAAGTTCCAGATAGGAGAGCATCAGTTGATGGTGTCCATTGATGCCTTGCCCTCAAAATTGCAGGTCTTCTGCCTAAATTCTTCATCTGAAATTGTAATAAAATTCATGAAATTATAACAAAGCTTTTGTTATTTCATCCATCCAGGGTCAGTAACCAAGGGCAAACCCCACCACCACAGGTAAAGTCTACAGAGGATGAGGGAGACAAAATCACTGTTGTACTCAGGTGAGAATTTTATTATTCTGTTCCCTGGTAACTTCTGACTCCCATCTCTCATCTTTTAATGCATAGAATAAACCTGAACAGGACACTGTGCAATCTGCTTGACCTCACCAACTTGCTCTCTGTATTATTTACTGTATTTTCTGGTATTTAGGTTGAATTTTTCAGACTAAAATTTACAGCCAAAAAAGGTTGATTGACTTTGAAGGACCAAAAATTCCATGTGAAATGCTGCTGGATTTGGAAAGAGAGAAATGATTTTTGAATATTTACCTTATATAGTATGTCACTTTATATACAGTAGTTTGTAAATAAATATATAAATTGACTCTTAAATGAAGATAATAGTAAAGTGGTAGTAAAGCAAGACATTTTTATTAAAATTCAACTGTTAACAATGAGAAGAAATCATAAAAACTGTTATTTAAATTATTTTGATCAAAAATGGCAAGGGAGATGGTCTTGAAATTTTACTTAACATCAATTATTAAATATAAAATAGAGAAATTCACTTATATATAGAATTTATATAGAGTGAGACTGGTTGACACCAGTATGGGACAAATTCGTACATGTTTCAGTCTAATTAAATCTCATCAGTTAAGCAGATCCTAACAATAACTGACAAAAGTGACATCGGGCTTTTTCATGAATAAACACTGAAAGGAGATAAGTTAAAAGAGTGACTGGAGAATAAAAGCTCCATGGACACCAGCTGCAGGGAATGCATTTGATTACAAGTTTGTTCAATCAGGGATGACCTGGGGTCAGACAACAACAAAGTAAGCATATCTCCCCACACACACACACATACACACAGTTACACACATACAGAAGACAAACATTCTAGTAATTGCCTCTTCAACATCTCCATAATGTCCACAACACACACACACACACACACACACACACACACACATATATAGAAGTCAAAGAACAAAATGTGTTGATAACAGGTAGAGAGAGAGAGAGAGAGCCTTGTCACCAAAGAAGGCTGACCTGTTTCTTGGCTCTCCTGTAATCCCATATAATCCAACAAGTCTCCATGGGGGGATTAATATTATGGCTTTCCTCTTTTCCTGCTTTGTTTAAATATTCCCATTATTTCAAAATTGTTATCACCCATCTGCAATAAACAATAATCTAGTCTACTTCAGTTTAGTGGCATTTAAACCGTAGCGGAGGGACTCGGTTCATTGTACTTCCTCAGTGCCATGGGGATTGATCGGGGGAAACAACACTCATGCTGTTGAACACATTGCTCTCCAGCCAATATAAAAGTAAATTATGGCTTTCACGACCTTTTATTGATCGTTTCATAGCAATCGTAAAACATGTTGTTCTATGAAATTTATTTAAAACCTCTTGTTATTGTATTTCTGTTGAAATACTCTACCCTCGTTACAATTAATTTAAATAAAGAAACTTACTAAAATAACTTTTGTTATTATGATGCTTGTGTTTGGAACATAAAAATTAAGATAAAATTTTCATAAAAGATTTTAATTTAAATCCTTTCAACACAGGATGTTTGTGTCATAGAACCAAGAGGAATGGTCACGGGTGGATTGGGTGTGAAAAGGGTTAGCTTTAGTTTTCTGGATAGGGCATTGAATTAGTTAGAGTCATTAGAACATGGAAGAATAAAATACCTTCTGGCATTTGTTTTGGTTCTCTGAGCAGTGTTCAAATCTAGCCATGGTCACCTATGCTTTTGATTTTTTTTTTTTTTTGGTCTCAGGGTTGATAAAATAAAGTAACATTTTTGAGCAGCAGATTGACAGAATGAACTGCTTTGCTAATTCTCAGACAGTTTGCTTTGCATTTTCCTCAACTACGATTTTCAGAAGCTCAATAATGTGAGAGCCTAGTCATCCATAATGAGTGTATATAGTGCCATCTATAAATATGAGTGTATATATAGTGACAACGGTAATAATGGGTGTATATATAGTGACAATGGTAATAATGGGTGTATGTATTGTGACAACTGTAATAACTGGCTTCACTTCATTTATTTTTTTTGGCATTGTTTTGGTCATTGTTTCAATCTCAACAGGGTACGACCTCTGACACCCTCAGAAATCAGTCGCAAAGACAGTAACATCATCACATTTCAAGACAGCTGTTCTCTTTTGGTATGTACTTCATTCTAGAACAATAATCATTTAATACTTGTGTGTGTGAGAGAGAGAGAACAAGTAAGAGTGTGTGTGTGTGTGTGTGTGTGTTTGCCCTTTGTTTTGACATCATGCAAATGTGCATCACGCTCATACAAGCAGTGTTGTTTGTTTCCAGTCAAAAAAAAATGTTTGGCCCTGGGGGAATATGAGCTTGCTCGGTAAGAGGTGAGGGTCACCAGCAGGAAGAGCATCCGTCCATAGAAGATCAGACTCAGCAAATTCCATCTAACCTGTGGAAGAAGCATGGAAAAGTAGACATTAAAAACAATGACTATGCTATGACATCACAGATGTTGGTGTTGCTGTCAGCTTTATTAAACTAATCTAATTAACATATTCTCCTTCTACAGTTTCTAGCAAAGCTTATCCCAAATGTCATGGGCTTCCCTCTCAGTGTATTGCAGATTTATTTAAATGTTCTGATTTTGTGATTTACAAATCAAGGCCTAAACCAGCCACAGAGAAAATGTAGATTACTCTCTGACCCTCACTGGGTTGACGGTTTGGTGTTGGTTGAGCACAGGCCACATGGCCACAGCAGATGAGGAGGATGGGGACTGATGGTAACTCTGTTCAACAGGTCTCCTGAGAGGACCCGGGAATATACCAACAAATGGTGAATGCCCGCATACCTCACCTTCTTTCACCCTACAAAACAGAGCTGCAGTCAGTAGCCCTTGATATAGCCCTTCCAGCATAGGTTCAGAAAGTTAAAGGCCCTCTGATCACTAGACTACTACCCTGGACAAAATACTGCAGCTTCACAGCGTTCAACCACTTACATACATTAAGTATGCCATATAAATAATGTTTATTTTTTATATTGCATTGTACAAAGCACTCTGTAAAGTGGTTGGTGTTAGGAAAGGCGTCCGACCATAGAAACCGTACCAGAACAGACAATGGAGCCTGGTGTGACCCTTGGCCTTACCAGTTCTTGTCAAACCATCCGAACCATGGCTAACAGAGGTTAAGTGATGAAAGCAGTTGCAGAGTAACTCTTGCCACTTTAGCTGCTTGGTTGACTAATAATGGCTCTGCTCATAACAAGAAGGGGGTCCCAGTTATCAGTGATGTTTGCTCTTGAAGTGTTCAAATATTGGAACTTGTTGAAACCGTTTCTACCCACCATTGCTGACAAACAAACAGGAAAAAGAAAGAAAAAGGAAAAAAGGAGAACAGTTTTATGCAAACAGACCTGATTGGTTGGTTGAGAGTGAAGTCATACCCCAGCTGATGATGTTGATTGTGATGGAGGACTTTGGGGTTGGGCAGTATATCTATCTATCTGTCTAGCTGTCTGTCTCTCTCTCTCTCTCTCTTTCTATGTCTGTCTGTCTGTCTCTCTCTTTCTCTCTCCACATACATTGTGTGAAGATAGAATAATATTTTAGAAAAATGTTCTGTGAAAGCAAATTCTTCATCATCATCATCATTGTTTCTAATTTAAGGCACAAAGCTTGTAAACTTGAGGGGAGGGGCATTTGTTGATACCATTGGCCTTAGTACTTGACAGGTATCTTATTGACCCAGGAGGGAAGAAATGTAAAGTTGACTTCTACAAGATTTGAACTCAGAACATATATTGCTAATTTGTCCAACTGCTTATCACCTTTTTTTCTTTTTTTTTTATAACAGTTTCTGATTTAGATCTGGAACAAACACCATGAGGCATTTTATCCAATGCTATAATGAGTGGAGGTGTGTGGCCTCGTGGTTAGGTGTTGCACTCACAATCACCAGCCTGGGCAGCATGTTGTGTTCTTAAGCAAGACACTTCATTTCACTTTGCTCTAGTACTGTGTGGGACCAGCATGCCAAAGAATAGACCCAACATTTTTCTCTGCATGTCATAAAATCTGATCAAAAGACATTGAGGTAGGATTTGCCCTTTGACTTTGCAAAACCCTCACCAGCAACGACAACCTAAAAAGCAGAGCCAGGGGTTGGAGGATTGTTTGCCTGAATGGGGCAGAGGGGTGTCATCTGGCAGGAGTAGAGTAGGGAGTCACCAACAAATGGTGGATGCAACATGCTGTTACAGTGCATGCTCCCTTACTACTACTATAACGATTCTGTTAATCCACCATCTTTAATAAAATGATAATAAAGCTCACAATGTACAGTGTGCACCACCCTAGAAGACCAAGAAGGGAAGGATGCTGAGAATTACTTAACACAGAAGACACTGTTAGTATTACAATACTGGGTTTGAAAAATCTATGGTGTACATGGGGAAGAAAGAATACTAACAGTGGCTAGAAATGTGTAAGTAATTACTGAAACAGTAGGAGAGTTTAAGAACAGAAGGAAGAACAACAGAACAAATGGCTGTGAAGGAATAACATGGCTGAAAAGGAGACAAAAGTATTGATCGTCTGTTGAGTGAATGCAGTAAGCTAGCACAAAAGGAGTGTATAAGAGCAGGCATCACTGTGTTGGTGAAAGAACCCTTGAAACCTGTGTCCTTATCATGGCTACAGTCCAAACACAGAAAGTGTGTGTGTGTGTGTGTTTGTATTTGCTGTTACAATACATGTAAATATTTTGCAGATTAACCAGGGTCACAACCAGAAGAAATTCTCATTTGATGCTGTCTTTAAGCCAGAAGCTGATCAGGAAGTAGTTTTTGAAGAGTCGGGAATACAAAAACTCATTCAAATGGCAGTAGAAGGGTAAAGTATCACTCGATGGCTTGTCCATTGTCGTTTCTAGATCGTGTGTGGCAGTGCTTTATTCAACTGGGTGGGGGTTACAGTTGAGAAGGAGGAGGTTTTCTGCTAAGAGATGAGGGGTGAAAGTATGAGAGAAGTAACCTGGGACAGGTTTGTTGCTGTAGAGGTGCCACAAAGGTAATCACATTACAGAAGAGAGGATGGGGGGGGGGGAACCAGGTTGATGCTGGAGAGAGAGAGAGAGAGAGAATGATAATGACGAGATGCCAGGGTGGAGTTTGAAGGTACAAGAAGGTGAATAGAGGTGAGCGAGGATGGAACTAATGGCAGTGTGGGTGGGTCGGATGTGCAAGAATGTATAGGGAGAGTGGGGAATGGTTAGAGTTGGTGTAGGGATGAAGGGAGAATATAAGGAAAGATAATGTTAGAATTCATAAGACTTTTTCAAGCTGCAGTGATTGTGATGGTCTTTGAGGACCAGTAAGTGAACCTTGAACCTAGGGTTCCAATTTACCATTCATTTTCTTCCATCTTTTATAGGTATTCCTGTTTGGTGCTAGCGTATGGACAAACAGGATCAGGTAAAACACACACAATGGTGGGATCATCAACACAGGTAGGTTGTTCTTTGTTTTTTGAGGATTTTTTTTTAACACCACACAAATTCTGAGAATTTCTCTTGAAGATAACAATTCCCATTGGATTTTTCCTAACATCACCATTATTGCCTTCACTTCTATTGTAAGAACCAACACCAGTTTCAGATAAAAAGCATAATAGAATGTCTAAAGAAGAAAAGTCATTATGGAATCAGATTGATTATTGGGTCAAGTGTGTGTGTGTGTATGTGTATATAAATATATATATATATATATATATATATATTTATATATATATATATATATATATATATATATATATATATATCGAGGCCTGAACAGTATATTTGTCATTAGCTTTTGAGTGGTGGTAGCTCGAGACTTCAAGCTTAAGTAGCGTGAGAACTGTATTTGTGTCGGGTGAAACAACAATAAATAAACCAACAGTCCAGCGAGGTAGGTCTGTCTCTGTTGTTTCACACCATAACTTGGCATAGCTTCAACTCTGGGAGCAAGAAAAGGAAAAAGGAGAAAAAAAATCTATAGAAAGAACATAAATAAAAGGTACCTACTTAGACAGCTGCTATAATAACCAAAGCAAAGGGGGGACACATACACACACACACATTTACTGTTTATTGTTTTATGTTTCTAAAATGGATGATTTGCACTTCTTGCTTTTTGCAGGCATTTCTAAAAACTGACGTATTTGGTGTTGTTCAAAGAGCAATTCATTATTTATTCTCAGTTTTTGAGCAGCAAGTTAATATCGAATACACAGTGAAGGCTTCCCATGCAGAAATTTACAATGAACAGGTATGACAAAATTGAAGCTGATACACATTTCATATTGGTTGAAGAAACTATGAGAGTCAGTTTTCTTGACAGGGTAACACACTATCCCACAATGCATTTGCAATGACTGCTCCAATATCAAAACTTGAGATATTTGATTGAACTGTGGAAGAAGAAGACATCCATTTGGCTTTAATCCCTTTTGTTATGATATTTCTATTGAAATAAAACTGCTTTTAATTTTGAAAGTAAAGAAAAATTCAATAAAATAACTTTGCCGTTATTAATCTAGAATTTGGAATATAAATTAACAGTGGTTGGTGTTAGGAAGGGTGTTCAGCCATAGAAAACCCTGCCAAATCAGACAAATGGAGCCTGGTGCAACCTTCCTGCTTGCCAGCCCTGGTCAAACTGCCCAACCCATGCCAGCATGGACAATGGACGTTAAATGATGATGATGATGATATTGATTGCTGGCATAGACACAGTATTTCATTTTGCAACCCTCATATACTACCAGCTACATTACAGCTTTACAAGTCAATATTGTGTCTCATCTTGTGTTAGCAGTGCAATATTCTCATTTACTGATAACACAAAGTGAAACTCAATATTGACTTGTAAACTTCTAATATAATTGGTAGTATATTAGGATTGCAAAATGAAATATTGTATACTTACCAGCAATTAAAATGTTGAATAATGTTAATCTAAAATGATGTAATTTTTACCAAACCAAATATTATAAAAAGCTTATGATTAACTCACTGATTCTGCCATGCCTTGTTAACACACACACACACACACACACACAACAAACCTATTAAACTTGACATAACATCTGCACAGTTAAATGACTTAATCCTTGTTCTATTTTAGATTATTGACCTGTTGAATCCCCAACCATGGCGCCATTTAGCTCTCCGCTGGTCTAAGAAGAAGAATTTCTATGTAGAGAATCTCTTCCAAGTGGAATGTGAATCAGTGAATAAATTGCTGTCAGTCTTGGAGGAAGGTGAGGACAGGGTGGAGTTTGCAGTCAGTCAATCTGTCAATCAATTTTCGTCATCGTCATCATTATCATCATCACCACTGTTGTCATTATTATTATCATTGTAGCCATCATCATCATTGATATACATTATTTACATTCAACGCCTTTGTGAAGGTTATACAAAGGCGAAACCTGTTGCCCCCTCAAAATAAGGGTAGAGGAACATCACAAAGCTGTGACACGGGGAGATATTGATAAATCGGCTATAGCTGATCATGTATGGAAAAATGGAGACCCCCCCCCCCAAGTGGGATGAAGTTACCTTTTTTTCAATGAGTTTTGATGCATCTAAGCATTGTAGACAAGAAGCTCGTTATTATTGGCAAACTGAAAAAGTCATAAAAACATCAGGAAGAAAATGCTTTGCAGTATTTCTGAGTTCAAATCCCACTGACGTTACTTATTATCTTTCATCCTTCTGAAGCCAGTCAAGTACTGGCCAGTCCCTGTTGTGGTGTGGTGGCTTGAATGCCTCAGTAACCCTGGGAGTTATGCCAACAGAGCACAAGCTCATGGTTAGGTGTCCCCTTGCTGGATCAGTCAGCCAGATTAAGAGGAACAACATCTTCCAAGAAGTAAAAATGGGTTTGTGTAGCGTTAACATCCCTACCTAGGAAAAAAAGCAAAGTTACAGAAGCATCAATGACAATTCCAAACCAATAAGATCCAAGAGGGGACAGAATCAAGAAAGAAGCAAATAGTTGTTGATGGTCTCTGTACGATAAGGAATGAATTGCTTTAAGCAAGTCAAATAGTCAGGTTGATGGTATCAACCAGTCCAACCCCTCACTTCAGAATTGTTGGTTTTGTACTTGATTTAGAAACTGTTATTATTTATTTTTATTTTCTTACAGGATCGAGGAACCGTCATGTTGGGAGCCATCGTGCCAATGAGCTTTCAAGTCGTAGCCATGCCATTTTCACAATCAGCATTGCGTCAAAGATACGAGATCCTACTGATTCTGGTCTTTGGTTGACACGGAAGGGAAAGTTAATCTTCACAGACCTTGCAGGTAATTTAGCATCTTAATAAAGTTCTAGGTTTTAAAGCCAAGGCTTTCTATTAGGAAGAGCATTGGCTTTGGTTAAAATATAAGAAAAGGTAGTTGATGCTTACCTTCGTTGAATAGAAAAGGGGTCTTGCCCCATGCACAAACGAAACCCTCCACTCTGAATGGAACTTGATGCTATGACCGTGAAACTTGGCAGGTGTGTTTGGAAGATCTGAAGAAATTAAAAGACAGGTGAAGGTTGCCTTGGGAACAAGTAGAAAGATAGGACTTAAGAAAATTCGGGCTCTAAAAGACAAGATGACATGGAACTGCTGCTGGTGGTGGTTGTAGTATTGATAGGGTGGTTGTTGTGGTAATAGTAGAAGGAGAGGAAAAGACTTTTTCTACAACCACTAGTATACTTAATATCATAATACAGTAATATAATAATATACTACTACTGTGCTAATATTGTAATATAATAGTAAATTGTGTTTGTAATTTTCAGGAAGTGAGAAAGTAAGAAATTCCTGCCTGTCTGAAGACATATTAACAGAATCAAACAGTATTAATAAAAGTCTGTTAGTCTTAGGTAAGTATAGGGAGAGGGCATTATTGCCTTCTGCCCCCTGTCTGGCACTTATTTTTATGTTCTCTGTTTATTGAACTGCTAAATGTGTGGTTAAGAAGTTGAAGTTGCTTAGTAACCACTGTGTGCCATATTGTGCAAATGTCTTCTGCTGGAGCCCCAAGTCATCTGATGCATTGTCAGTGAATCTTGTAGATGGTAACTGTACAAAGCATGTTACACACACACACACATTTCTGTGTGTGTGTGTGTGTCATTGTCGTTGTTTTAATGTCGACCTGCCTATGTTCACATGAGTTGGACAGAATTTGTTGAAGCAGATTTTCTAATGCCAGATGTCCTTCTGTTGCCAACTTTTCACCTGTTTCCGAGAAAAGGGATAGTTTCCTAAGGTCAGACATGTTTTTTTTATGGAAGACTGGAAACAAACAACATTGCTTCTATGAGGATGATTCTCATTAAGAACCATTATTTGATGTCAAAATAACACTACACACACACACACACACACACACACGCACACACACACACACACACACACACTTGGCAGGCGTTTTTCAGTTTCTCTACCAAATCCTCTCACAAGGCTTGGGTTGGCCCAGGTGCTGTGCAGTGGGACTAAACCCAGGCCTACAGAGTTGGGAAGCAACCTTCTTAACCACACAACAATGGCTGCACCTATTTTCTTTGAAATTAATACTTTTTAATTCCATCTTTTTCTCTAGGAAAGTGTATTTCCAGTCTGAGTGACCCAAAGAAGAAATATGGACATATACCCTATCGAGATAGCAAACTCACCAAGCTACTTTCAGAGAGTTTGAGTGGAGCTGGAGTGGTTTTGCTGGTAAAAGTCACTAAATTTTTTTTTTCTTAACCTAAAATTTAAATCTATTGAATGTAAATGAAATAAGTACAAATTTTCTTGGCATTATTTGTTAGTCATATGAAGACATTTTGTAATTATTGAGAACAAATTAAGTAGAAAGAATTAGACCACTTCATCAAAAAGTTGACATCAAAGCAGTGCTCCAGCATGGCCACAGTCTAATGACTGAAACAAGTGTTTAAAAAAACCGGTAAAAGATAGGTTTGTGTAGCACCTCAGGTCATTCTAGGTGGCAGAACAAGTAGAGAAAAATGAGACCATCTACCATGGAAGTGTGTGACCTAATTCCATGTGGCACCATAGGTTCTGTAAGGAAACATAGAAGAGGGATGAGGGACCATTTTACAAAGCAGTGACAAAGCTATATGTGGACTGCTGAATGGTTCTGCCTAGGGTTCAATTCAGCAATGGAGATTTTCTAGAAGGTTCAACCAGATTTGTCAGGAAGATTTCAACTCCCTTCATTATGTAGCAGCCATTTTGATTGGTTCATCTAAGTTCAGAAAGGTGCTAATACTTTTTAGAGCAACACAGATAAGTTTTCATAACTGACTTTGTCCATTATGGATGGTGGGCTGAGGAACCTGCATGCAGTGGTTCAAAACCCAGCAAGAGTCTTGTTATACATGCAACCAAAAACGGATACCAGTGGACTCCCCTGGCACTTAACTGATTGGAGATTGGACTGGTGTTCCATTCCAGAGTGAATCCTTTACTTTTAACCTAAACACCTTGAAAATCTGGGTGAGATCCAGTTTTATGAGTTTGTAGGATTGAAACAGACATTTTTCTTACTCCAACAAAATTGACTTGAAAAATGGTCCAAAAGAAATCATTATTTGTTAAGTTTAGTGTCAGCATATTTAATGGTTACACTCCAAGTTTTTAGCTTTTAATTTCCTTTTTTTAGTTTTTCTTTGTCTAACTTCATCACTCTTCAGCTCACTTCAATACCACCACCACCACCATTATCATCTTCATCATCATCATCATCGTCGTCATCAATTCACTGTTTACACTCCCCCACCACCACCACCACTAATATTCTCTCCTGGCAATGTAACACAGCTACAGCAACAACATAATCACACCCACAAAGCTTTTAACCCCTATCTCCTTCCCTTCGTTGCAATCAAATCCCCCCCCCCATCTAACTTTACTCTGTTGGTGGTTCAAGTGTATGCAATATCTGCAGACTGCATCTGCACATTTCGCTGCATGATGCTGCTGCAAATGTTGCATATCACTGACAACCCCCCC
>NC_069005.1:581210-594483 GCF_001194135.2 Octopus bimaculoides
AGAAAACAAATACACCCATACCCACAACCAATTACTCCATATTTTCTACCATTCTATTCTTTAGCTTTTATCTTTGAGGGAGACAAATGTGTGTGTGTGTGTGTGTGTGTATAGATATATGTACACATCTGTCTGGCTGTATATCTATGTGCTTATGTGGATATATATATATATATATATATATATATATATATATATACAGAGGTCTTGCTCAAGGACACAATGCACCACCAGATATTGAACTCACAGCCTTGCAATCACGAGCCAAACGCCCTAACCACTACGCCATGCCCCTTCACATTTCAAACAGACCAAATTTCACTAAAAGTACTAAAGAACCCAATGGTGCAGTTGTTTCCTGTCGGTCTGGGATCAAGAATATTCAAGTCCTCAACCAAAGACAATCACGACCACATTAGCCAATGTGGCCATCTTTTTCTAAGATGTTAGGCTGTTATTTGAAGGAGATTTGGTTGCTGTTTCTAACAAGTCAGGCAACTACATAGAAGCTGCTTTTTAAACTTGGTAGGTGGCAGCAGATTAGGCATACCACCCTAGAGTTGTATGAATAATATTCCAACCACTTCAATGATGGCAACAAAAGAAAAGCAAATATAAGATGTCAGATAATGGAGTTTCTTTAAGAGTGATGTCTTAAGTGGATTGAGCCGAGCTGGGCTGGGCCAGGCTGGACTGAGTTCTTGTTTAGGATGTTTGTCTTTCAATGACATTGAATTAAAAGGTGGTCCACCTGGTTTACAAATGGAGCCACTGATGGAGGAGACGAGAAACAATGGGAGAAAAGACAAGAAAATCATGAAGAATGCTGGCATCATTGAAGAATTTGACGATGAAGAAGCAGACATATTTGACATTTTTAGAGCAGAGATTAGGAGGAGGGAAAATGTAGATATGGTGGTGAGTGGGGAGAAACAGTTGTGGTGACTGAACTCTGGGGTGGTAAGGAATGTAACAAGGATTGGGGTAAGAAATGTAATGCAATATATTAAAGAGAGGTTAAGAATTTGGTACACAAATAAGGAAACCTTGCCCACACACAGTGGTGAGAATCTGTCAGGAAGATAGGATGAAGCTCAGGGAATTAGAAATAAATGTTAAGGGCAATATAAAGATGAATTAATAAAATGCCTGGGCACTATTGGTCCATGGGTCCAGTTAAACAGGATTTTTTTAGATACATATGTAATGGCTGCACTTGTATGGGTGGGAAATGTGAATGTTTGATGCAACCTAAATTGACAGAGAAGGTATACGGGTTGGAGGTTTGTTGATGATTTGGGAAGAAAGAAAAGGTTAAGACAATCATCATCATCATCATCATCATAGCAACCACCAACCTCAGCATCATTTGCAAAAGATGTTATAAAAATATAAAGATAAAAATTAGTTTAGGCATGCAAAAATCCATAAATTTGATTCGTTTGATCGAATCCATTCTTCATGATTCTTCACAAGAATATAATTTTGGTTTAAACAAAAAAAAAGAAGCAGTAATAATGTCATTCATGCTTGAAATTTCTTGTGATTTTTGTGTGCCTTGCAGATAGCATGTATCACTCCTTCGTCCTACAGTGTCACTGAAACCATCAACACCCTCCGTTACAGTACCAGAGCCAAATGTATTCTAACAAAGCCAGTCGTTGCATTCGTAAGTAACAGAATCTTGTGGCTTCTTTCTTCTTCGCTTCTTTCTTTGTAATGGAGTTATGAACTTTATCCACCTGGTCCTTAGCTGCTCTTAACAGAATCCACTCCATTGTATTCAGACCAGATCCCTGGTTTGAGGATCACTTCCTCCTTTACCCCCACCACTCCTTCAATCTTGGAGACTCTGTATAAAGAGGGTGTCAAACTGCTTTGGTCTTGCTAAACTGAATTGAAATATTTGGCAGGCTGCAGGGAAATAATTATTCCTAAAATCCCTGTTCATAACATAAGCTAAAGTAGATGAATAAAGAGGTTGTCATCATCATCATAATCATCTTTTAATGTTCATCTTTCATACTGACATGGCCCGGATGATTTGACAGGATCTGATGAGTCGGACGACTACATCGGTCCTCAACGTCTGCTATGGCTCAATGCTCTTCCTAATGCCAACCATTTTACGGAGTGTACTGGGTGCTTTTTGTTTATGTGGCACCAATTCTTGTGCAGCTCACAAGGCTAAGATTTCCTACAACTGGGGGCTTCATTATGCTAAGAGATGAGAGGGTAAAATATGAAAGAAAGAGCTACATGGTGGAACCGAAAAGAGGTAAAAATAGTGGTGATGGGGTGCAGGGTGGACCCTTCAAGGCAGAAGTGAGAGGGGACATAAGAATAGGGAGTATGTTTGGGTCAAGATTGCAAGTGTGTATAGGGAGAGTGGCACACATTATGACTGCTTCTCTTCTTCTTATTTTCCAGGACCCACGAGAAAAATATATTGGGACTCTGAAAAAGGAGCTTCAGATCCTGAGAAATGAGAATCAATACTTGAAAAACCAGGTAAAGCTATGGTATGAGTATCTCCCTAGGGAGACATACAGCAGTGAATTTTCCTTTGGGGGTGGGGCAGGAAACTAAACTCAACATCATTGCAAGCTAATGCTTATCAATATTACATCCCTGCATCACATTTTACAGCTTTTAATCCTTGAACTTCTGCCATACTGGAGCACCCCCTTTAAGTGTATGGCTTAGCCGTATTCAGCTCCACTACTTATGTCAATATGGTACTTATTCTATCAAAGGTTGGTCTAATCATTAACTCATTGGTGGCAAATTGGCAGAAACGATCAACTGCCGGAAAGAATTCCTTTGTATTCTGTTTTGCAATAACAATAATAATAATTATTATTATTATTTTACATTTGGCACAAGGCCAGCTGTTTTAGGGGTAGGGATAGATTGATTACATCAATCCCCCCAGTACTTGACTGCTATTTTATTTTATTAACCCCAAAGGGGTAAACGGCAAAGTTAATCTCAGTGGGATTTGAACTTACAACATAAATGTTGCTAAGCATTTTGTCTGATGCACTGACAATTCTGCCAGCCTTGATAATAAGAACAATCCTTTCTCACATAAGCACAAGGCCTGAAACTTTGTGGGAGGGGACTAATTGATTATACTGACCATAATGCTTGACTGCAACTTATCAACCCCAAAAGGAAGCAAAGGCAAAGTGGACCATGGCAAAAATTGAACTCAGAACGTAAAAGTGGACGAAATGCTGCTAAGCCTTTTGTCTGGTCTGCTAATAACGATTCCACCAGCTTGCTGCCTCGGTCTCTTCAAAACTGGTCAGGGAATTAGGAAAAGTGTATTTTAAGGGAGCTAACTCTTTGAATTCTTTTACTCAACCCTTAAATGTTCACTTATTGCTTTCTCCCTTATAACGGATGAGTTAAGTATCTGTTCCTTATGGTGAAGATTTTCTGTGTCCTTCTTTAGATTTGTCTTATAATTTAACCCCAACACTGTAAGATAATAAAAAAAATTGCTTAGTTCTTCAACATCCATTCTCAATGGTAACTCAATCAAATCTGTAACATTTTATTGATCACCCTCCAATTCCTCCATTAAAATCCATTGTGCAACAAAGTAACAGAAGTGCAGAAAGAAATGGCAGCCAATTTCCTCTGCAGTAAGTCTGTACCATAACTGTTAAGTTTCACCAGATCATTCCATGCAGATGTAATTTCTTATCATCAACCAGTGATAATTGCTCTCTGCTAAGATGTATGTATAGACCCTGCCACCCTCACCCGTCTTTATCTAGTGAACAGCTTCCCTACCAACTCAGCCATCAACCCTAATATGGCCCCTTTACTTGTTGCCACATCTCTTTCGAGTATAATTGTTCTTTAACCACCCTTCTTTGTTCTATGATATAAAGTGATCCAAATTAAAACTTTCCATCAAAATTTCATACTAATTTATGTTTCAATTAATTTTATGACAAAGTTATTTTACTAAATTCTTCATTATTTTCAAAATTAATTGAAATCGGGTCAGTGTCCTTCAATGGAATTCAGATAACAAAAAAGGGTTCAGAGTTTGTTCAGCCTTTATTCAACAAAACACAATATCCACATGTCTTCAGATGTTCCTGATTCCTTCTTAATACTTTGCAGCTCTCGTTTCCAACAGTCTCCCAGAACCAGGTTCAATCCAAAGATAAACAAACGATTACTGAAAAATTGAAACAATATTCTCGTAAGTAACCAGTTGTGGGGGCTGGGTTTCTGTTTTTGTCTTATCTCTTTTACTTGTTTCAGTCATGGGACTGCGGCCATGCTGGGGCACTCGACAGGTTTAGTGGAACAAATTGACTTCAGTACTTATTTTTTAAAGTTTGGTGCTTATCTTATCAGCCTCTTTTTCTGGAATTGCAAAGATCTGGGGACGTAAACAAACCAACTCCAGATGTCAAGCAGTGATGAGGGGAGCAAACACATACATACATTCGTCCATACATACACATGACAGGTTTCCACACAATTTCCTCCCAAAGCATTGATCAGCGCAAAGCTATAGCAAAACACGCTTTCCAATATTCTCAATGGAGGAAAGAAAACTTGCAAGAAGAGATTCAATTTCATGGACAAAATTTATCTTCCTTCTTCGTTTTCTTCTAGAAATGACCCCAAAATTGGTTGAGAGTTCCCTTTATGAGATGCTGCAGGAATATATGGTAGAAAATGAGTCATTAAGGTTGGTCATCATTGGATTTTTTGTTTTCTTTTTCCTCTTGATTTTGTTTTTCCTAGTGTCAGGAAGGCCATCCAGCCATAGACACCATGCCAAAACATAATTGGCACCTGGACAGCTCCTGTCAAACTGTCCGACACATGCCAGCATGAATAATGGACAGAAAACTTGCTTTTATGGCTGTGTATTTTTGGCTATTTTAATCTAATACTGCTTTTGTTGCACATAACAGTTGCTATATATATATATATATATATATATATATATATATATACACATACATACACACACACACACCCAGAACCATGCTGATAGCTTAGGAGTGAAATTTAGGATTTCTTGGTTTTCTGTGAATTGATTTTGAAAAGTTTTATCAAAATTGATTCACAGAAAACCAAGAAATCCTAAATTTCACTCCCAGGCTATCAGCATGGTTCTGGGTGTGTGTATATAATTCTATTTCTCCTGCCTCATTGCTTGTGTTCTACTGATAATTCTATGTTGTTGCTTCCAGATCTGAGAACAGACAACTCTACCAGGAAAATGGTGGCCTCCTCCAAGAACAGAAGCAGCTGTATAAAGAGAATGAGACTCTTCTTTATCAACTGGAGCAACTGGAGAGGTTTGCAAGAGCATTTATTTCAATAATAGCTTTCTCTCTCTATCACACACACACACACACACACACGTTCTGAAGCATTTAATTCCCATTTGGAAGAGAATAGAAGTATTTTTTATTTTTACAAGGATTTGTCTTTTTCTACCAACAAATGCCAAATAGTGAAGATTGATGCAATGACTCAAATTTTCTTGGGGCCACCAATAGAATCTTCACTCATATTTATAAATGGGAGAACTCAATACCTAATGTACAGTTTGTGTCTGTGTGTCCTGGTTCTCTGACACTTCCTGTTTTAAAGTGATCTAAATTTAAAAAATTCCATCAAGATTTCATGCTCATTCATACTGGTTTACTGGTCATGCTTCAAGAACCCTGCCAAGAATTCTTGCAGTTCCAAGCAATGCTGGTTTTTGGTAGGTGTTCTACCTTCACATTTGCACCAATCTAGTTGAACTGTGCTGGTAGTTGAGTGCTGATACTTCCAAGTGCACCAATTACTATTGGTATCATGTCTAACTCGCCTCATTGACTACAACTTTCATATTTCCCACTCAAATCATCATAGTTGTTATTATTTATTGCCTTTGCACAGCTTCTAACACTGGAGATGTACTACGGTGTCAGCTGTTCACTACGAGTAAACTAAGATAACACCCCTTATTTTCCGAGCACCATCCGGAGTATTCGAGCAGTTCCCAGCAGTGCTGTTTTCTGCAAGTGCTCCACCCTTATTGCAGCCCCTGTTTGTTCCATGTACTTCTCAAGATTTTTACTCACTGTTCCCAGGACTCCAACAATTATTGGTACTACTGCTACCTTTTTCATCGACCACAACTGCTTAACTCCCCAAGCTAACCTATCATATCTCTCGACTTTTCATTCTTCCTTATCGCATACCTTGTTGTCAGTTGGGCATGCTATGTCTAAGATCCAGCATCGTTTGCTTTCTTTCTCAATTAACATTATGTCTAGTTTCCTATTCTCTATCTCATGGTCACACTGAATCATAAAATCCCATAGGATCTTTGCATTATCATTTTCGATGATGCATCCAGGTTTATGTTCGTACCACTTTTTTGCTCTGCTTATCTTTGGTTTCCTTTCTAGAATGTCTGGAATGTCCATGTATGCAAACCAGAAAGACAGGTGGCCATCATATCAAACACCACCTCAACTCACTAACGCTAATGAAAGATTTGGAGCTGGATACAAAACCAAAACCACCACCGCTTACGGACAGGTACACACGTCTTTGACCTTTTTTTTTTTAATGTCTTCCTGTGTTCAAAGAATCCATTTTATTAATTCCTGGTTAAAGTTTAATGTAATTGCTTTGCAAATTATAAATGTAAGGAAATATAACTCCAGGTAAGAGTTAATAGCAGTCTTTGTAGAATAACAATGTAAACAAACACAAACACATGCATACGTATGTGTATGTGTGTATATATATATATATATTTATATACAAATGGCTAATAATCAAGAAGCTTGCCTCCTAACCATGTCTTGTGTTCAGTCCCACTGCACAGCACCTTGCACAAATGTCTTCTACAACCCAAGGCCAATATTTTTTATTAATTGGCATTTTTATGTTTCAGATTCTGTATGACACTGATATCATATTCAGAAAATAAAAAGACATTTGAGGCAGAGAACATCTCTGATTTGTTCTGCAAGAGAGGACCAGGATTGATATCTTGAAATATTCTTCTTACATTTCATGAACTTAAAAAACTGGTCAGGTCCTTGTCCCAAGTGTTTTGTGAATGTGTGTTGGTCAAACACATTATTATTAAGGCGCTGAGCTGGCAGAACCGTTGGCACACCGGGAGAAATGCTTAGTGGTATTTTGTCTGCCACTACATTCTAAGTTCAAATTCTGCCAAGGTCGATTTTGCCTTTCATCCTTTTGGAGGTCAATAAATTAAGTACCAGTTGTATACTGGGGTCAATCTAATCGACTGGCCTCCCTCTCCAAAAATTTTGGGCTACAGAAAAGAATCGTTGGCACACCATGCAAAATGCTTAGTGGCGTTTCATCCATCTGCACATTCTGAGTTCAAATTCCACTGAGGTTGACTTTGCCTTTTGTCCTTTCAGGGTCAATAAAACAAGTACCAGTTGAGCATCAGGGGTCAATCTAATCAACTTCGAAATTTCTGCCAAAATTTGAAACTATTGTTGTTGTTGTTGTTGTTGTTGTTATTATTGCATGACTAGTAACGAAGGACTGTGTGTTTTGTTGAAGGGAAATGGTCTCTATCTCCTGGACCCAATCTACCCCATGAGCAACTCCTTTGATTACCCAAATCATTTTCCAGGCAGGAATCACATAAAGCATTCAGACATGACCATTATGAAACCAACTCCTCTCCCAAGATCTTCAGACAATTCCATCAGGTAAGAAATGACAAAACTCTAAATACTGACATTTTGAGTTGTCTCAACTTTTGTTGTGTTTCATTTATTTGTTATTGTTGCCTTTGTTGCTGTTACTGCTGTTGATGTCATTTCTTGCTGCTACTGTGGACATTTGTCATTTTGTTTATCAACATAATTTTTCAAAACACGAGGAAGCAAAGTTAAGATACATGAACTATCAATTCTCCCCTATTTGTTCTTTTTCTTCACATTAAATTCTAATATAATTGTTATCTACTCCATTTGAAACATGCTTGAAGAAAATTTCATTAAAGACCATCCATTTTTCAGAAAGTTTTGAGGAAACATAGTCAGTGGGGCAGGGGACACTTCTATAGCCATGTCACAGTGAATAAACATTTGTTTTGTGATTGAATCTTGCAATGATAAAAGAAATTTGAAAATCACATTTTGAAAAAATATAATAAAACTGGAATTTATAAGAATTCCCTAGACAGTGTACATTTTAATAATTGCATACTCAAAACTAATTTATAAGCAACCGTCTTTTATAGATTATTATTATTATTATTATTATTATTATTATTATTATTATTATCATTCAGGCTATTACAAAACTCCAACAGGTTTCCAAGACAATTGCCACAGAAGCATTTTTTTAAAAGAGAATCCTATCCAAGAAGTGTTCTACCAAACAACAAACAATGGAACTCAGTTGGTAAGGTTATCCACCCACCCTTCTTGCTCTCCTTTCCCCACCCCATATCTTGAACATCCACCCTGACACCTCATCACCATTATTTGAATCTCTTTCCAGTTCTATTCCAGCCTCTTCCATCTTCTCTTTTAGAATGTGAGTAACCACGTAATCTCCTCTATAACAAGAAACCTGTTCTGGTCCAGAAGCTTCTCTCATTTTAACCCCTTGTCTCGTAGCATAAATCTTCCCCCTCCTCTAATCAGTTGAAGGGGCCCTTAGTCTTGCAGGCTGCATGGTGACCTCTCTCATGCCCAGGCCATATCATAGAGTGGTTGGCATTAAAACGAGCATTCACATGCCAAAGTTCAGCTCTGTTTGATCCTAGCAAATCATCGACCCCCCTGCCATACCAGTTTGGAAGATGGCCATTAAAAAAGGACCATGTGGTTCCTGTTGTTGTTGTTGTCTACTCCCCCACCAAGTCAGTCCTGATCAAGCAAACTTGTGAGATTTCTCAATACTTTTTTTTGATTTCCAAACCTCCTGGTGTTTGGAGTGATCACTAGTGATCACTAGTGATGGTGACATTATTATGCCTCCATTCGTCTTCCCACACGGCCTCAGACTCAACACGGAGGCCTACATCAAGTGCCTGGAGGAGGTAGTGCACATATACTTCACCGTTTTGCTTCAAATGTCCAAGTGAAGGGGTACAAACAGTTGCTAGTTTGGTCAGTAGGTTTGTAACCCATTCATTTTAGAGTTTCATTATCTCTTTTACAAAAAAAACTCATGTTCTAGTGATTAGTTTTTTTTTGTTTTCCTTTTTCTGCAGATTCTGTTGAAATGTTCAACCAAAGACTGCGAGAAGAACTAGCAGCAATTGATGGGGAAATCAAATACGAACAGATAAGTCAAGCAACTTCAAAATCTCTTTTCTGACCTATTTTTCTGTTCTCAAGAAGCTCACCTCTACCAACATAATCTTTTATCATCTTATGGGGGATTAAGGAGCCAATGGATGAAAACATGTCCAAGCTTCAATGAATCAACAAAAATTGAAAAATCATAAACTGGTTAAATGTTTCTATTTTAAATGTTTTTTTGTTTTTTTAAGTTTCCATGAAGACGCAGCTGAGTGGTGGTTTGCCAATCACTTGGTTTCAGGTTCAGTCTTAAGGCGTGGCATCTTGGGCAAGTATCTTCTATAGCTTGGGTGTGAATTCAAAAGCATCAAAAGGTCTTTAAGGCCAGTTTCTCCAGATTCTGTAGTGTGTTTTCCCCCACTTGGACAGGACACCAGTCCCTCACAGGGTAACTCATTTTTATCAACTGAGTGGACTAAAGCAGCATAAAATGAAGTGTTTTGCTCAAGAACACAATGCATTGCCCTGACCGGGAACCAAAACTACAATCACAAGTGCAACACCTTAATCACTCCCCTCTACTTGAGTGAATTAGATAGATGGAAACTGAAAGAAGCCCATCATATATGTGTGAGTTACATAGGCAGTGTTATTCATTTCCAATATTCTGTGAAAATATGTCTGGCTGTGGGGAAATATTACCTTTGTTGGAAACAGGTGAGAGTTGACGACAGGAAGAGCATCCAGCCACTGAAAATGTGCATCAATAAACTCCATCTGACCCATGCAAGCATGGAAAAATGGATGTTAAAATGACAACAACAACGATGATGAAGATGATGATGTTCTGAAATTTGATTTCCTGTTTCAGTCTGCAGACGCAGTTTAATCTGGAGATAGAATTATTCATGGAAATGGTGATTTTTGCCTGTAATTCAGGCAGGTAATCAACAGAGAACACTTCTTTGCTTGAAGACAGTTCATTCCTGGGGTCAATTTTTGACCCTTGAGAAATGATGATTGTCAAATACCTTAGAAAGGTGAAAATAAAATTCCATCACCTCCTCCTCCTTGTTGTTTTAAAGAACCATTGTCTTCCTTTTCGTTGTGGTCAAATTTCCATAAAACAGAAGGGTTGACATAAGAGAAGCCATGCCAAAGGTGACATAGCTCTATGGCTCATGAGATCCTGCATGGAAGGCAGGATCAGTTAAATGAAGACAACAATGTTAATATTGATCTTTATTATTTCTAGTCACTGCCACAAAGTGGTCTTGTTAGCCTCAGCAATTAACTCCATTTTTGAAAAAGAGATAATTGTTGTTGTTTGAGGTTTTACGTCAAACTCCAGCAAGATTTCAACTTACAACGTAAAGACAGATGAAATACGATCTGAGTTAAACTTTGTCTTACATCCTTTCAGGGTCAATAAATTAAGTACCAGTTGCATACTAGGGTTAATCTAATCGACTGGCCCCCTCCTCCATAATTTCGGGCCTTTTTTTTCTTCCACCCACTTCACATTAAATTATTCAAAGTCACAAACACTTGAAATCTGGTTTTACAGACTCAGTTGAATCAACCCAAAGCCACAAAATGTCAGCAAAAAAACCTTCTTAGAAAAAATTTGGTTTATTTCTTCAGAAAAGTCAATCAACAGATAAAAATTTAGTTAAAATACAAAAAATTTTTTTGATATATCTTTTTCATAAAAAAAAAACAAAAAGTTCAATGTTCGTATTTTCTTTTTTTTTTAAGATTATTTTTGTCTTGTTTTAATGATATCCAGAAAAAAGAACCTTCTCCTTCCACCCGCTGACAAGAGTGTCTCTTCTTCACTCTAAAATCTACATCAGAATTGAAAAGGGTTCTGTCTACCTTTCAGAAGTAATTAGTTATTTCAGTCACCAAGTGGTGTCAAAAACATTGCTTTTAGAGAAGATTCCTCATTAAATAACTTTCTCCTTAACTGACCACAAGTGTCTTGTCCAGTTGACTTCAAAGATGGAACCACTAATCGCTGCACCGAGAGGAGTTTGCAGTAAACGGACATCACTGTAGAACTTCCAGGAAGAAATATTCAAATGGATGGGGGTAGCTTGCAGGGGTAAAGCTGCAGCCAATTGGGAGCCCTACACATCAGGTTAGTTTGTTTCAGTTAATTTGGCACAAGGCCAGCAATTTTAAGGGGAAAGTCAATTAGATCGACCTCAGTATTCAACTGGTACCTTATTTTATTGACCTGAAAAGGACAAAAGGCAAGGGTTGACCTTGTTAGAAATCAAAGAACCTGGAAAGAATCCTGCTAAACATTTTGTCAAACTCACAATTCTGCCAGTTTGGCACCAAAATGACACCCAATCATGGATCTTTTTGGGTTAAACAATTTCTCTCAGAATAAAATACCTGATGAGGGGTAAAAATAAATAAAACTGTCATCTGTTTTTTCACAGACAATGTGTGTGTTGTATATACATATTAATTATATATATATATATATATATCTATACACACATACATATATTTTTCAGCACATCAATTAGCAAACCAAATATTGTTCTTTGTTTCAGAGCTTTAAAAAGAAACGAAGTAAATAATTTTGTAAAAGACTTAGTTTATAGTAAACCAGTGGTCTTTCTTGTTACCTCTCCAGGGTGCAAGAGTTTCCTATTCTGGTTAGAGAGGGAGAATCAGGTGGAACGTTTGTTTCATTTATCCACTGAGTTTGAATCTCTCATCCCATCCCATCCCAGACACCTAGTACTTGTGTTGGACAGTCATCAGCTTCTTTTAATTAATATCGGTTGAACCTACTTAGCAACACTACACGAGGAAGGTATTATTATTATTATTATTATTATTATGTCACAACCAAGATGCTCTTCTTAGTGTGTCAACACCTCACTATTGAAATGAAGGACAAAGGTCAAACCATCACTATTAGGATACTAAACGATTCTCTTTACAGCCAAGGTGAAGTGGGATTTTAAAAGCAATTTTGTGGCCAGAGTTATGTATCAATGAACTGATATTATTTGGAGGGGGGGGGATATCTTGTATTTATTGTTGTTATTGACAACAGCAATAGAAAATAGGGTCTCCTAAGAAACGACAATAATCTAACATTCATCTTTGACATGTTCCAGTCATAGGACTGTGCCCAAGCTGGAGCACTGCTCTGAACAGTTTTTAGTCAAATCAACTCCAGTACTTTTTTTTTTTTAATCTGGTACATATTCAATTGGTCTCTTTTATTGAACTGCTAAGTTATAAGAGGACATAAACACACCAACACTGTCAAGCAGTAGTGGGGACAGACACACAAATACATGCATATATATACAATGGGCTTCTTTTCAGTTTCCATCTACCAATTCCATTCACAAGGCTTTAGTTGGTCCATGGTTATAGTGCCAGGCAGTGGGACTGAACCCGGAACCATGTGGCTGGGAAGCAAGCTCCTTAACCCCACAGTCATAAAAATTTGAAGACATTCTTTTTTTAATTTATCAAGTGTTGTCCTATTAAGGAACATCTCCAATGTTGTGTCAGTTATGGTATTATATAATAACAAAACTGTTTTAAATGAAACTATGATTTAAGGGTCACCACAACAATGTCAGCAACAAGACCTTGATTTGCTAGAAATAGCAGTCAAATCTTCCTCAAATCAAACCACACATATAAAACTTTTACCTATCTTTTCACAGAAACTTTGTATATGTTGTGGATTCTTCCATTGGCTTCAATGCACGAAGGCCTAACAACCAATATTACAGATGACCCCACGCAAAGGACCTATTTTCAATGGTGGAGGTTTGCGAAGGAGAGCCAGACTTTTTGAAAAAGTTGATGCAAATGGTTTGCTGCAAACCCAATGAACAACGGGCATCGGGCTTTTCTATGAAGAGTTTCTCGACCTCCTCAATTATTTGCGCTTGCCGTGGCCAACAGTCCGACCCAACTTCATAGACTGAATG
>NC_069005.1:594609-598916 GCF_001194135.2 Octopus bimaculoides
CCCCCCCCCCCCCCACACATAGCAGAGCATCAACACAGTGGTGCTAAGAGATCCCGTGACATCTCAGATATTTGAGAAAATATGTTTTAATTCATATAAATCTAAATGAAAACAAAATGAAATTAATCTGATTAAAGTTCAAGAAACGACGAATGTTAATTACTGCTTTGTGGGCAAAACCACTGATAGTTCCAGTATTAAAAGTCTCTAAAGGCAATAACTATACAATCCCCCCATAACCATCCCCTGGCTCTGGGTCCAAACTTGTTTTGACATGTTAAGCCATGTTCCAAATACCAAAATTAATAATGACTAAGTTATCTAAGTTCTTCATTATTTTCAATGTTAACTAAAACAAGGCCAGAATATTTTAATAGAATTATGGTAAGAACCCAGTGAAAGACAAAGTCGAATCAGGGAACAAAAATGGAAAAACTGGAGGAAACTGCAACTAACCTGTTGCTAAGTTGTAGCAGGGTGTACCGAAACAAAGACAATGGTCAGACCATACAAGTTCCATAATGACTGCGAATCAACCCCCATGTATTACTGGTACACAGTCTATCAACACCAGAGAAATGAAAGATAAAACTTTTGTTTTCTAAGTTAGTCAAGAGAAGGGGTGGGGGCAGATAGCTGACCCCCAACAGTATTTGAGCTCATCCATGTAGAGAAGCAGTTCCAAGCATAGGGACCACCACTGTAGAAATGGAAGGTCTGTGGATTGCAGTGCAAAAGATATTAGTTACACACAATTATTATTCTGTTGCATCTTTTAATTGAGAGATGGAAACAAGAAAAGAAGTTTGTTGCTTGTTAATTGATTGGTTAGACAGCGAAAGGGTCTACCTACCTGACTTGGGGTCTGTAGGGTAGGAGTCCTTAATAGTGAAGAAGAAGCAGAGGGAACCACAGATATAATGTTGTGACAACTAAATATTTCATTCCATTCACACCTGTGTTGGACAACTCGTTTACCTGACTAAACTCTTCACAAGGATTTCTTGTAAATGCTGAAAAGTTTCATTTCTAATAAAGGAGAAAACATTGTAGAAATCACGATTACATTTCTACAAACTCTCAATGTAGTTTGAATGTGAAATAATAATAATAATAATAATGAATTTTTTTGGAATATTGATTATTTATAGATGTCATGGATGATGGTACGAGTGATTGATGACCTCAGAAATAAATTACAATCAGCATTAAAAAGCAAAATAACAACAAGGAGTAGAAGACATTTCGCCCCAACCAGAACAGCTTGCAAATAAGAAATATGCCAAGGAAAAAGTCTCCTGCTCCAGAGAAACAAGGAGCCATCACACCTGAGAGTCTTATCCACTGACAGAAGACAACATCCAAATCCACTGGGATTATTCCTAATTGCAAGGAACAACATGGAAATAATAGAAAGATTCTTCAGGCAGAACATTTAGATTTTGTAGACCTTCTCAGAGACACACCAAAATAAAACAGAGCAGGAGTTGGAGGAATGAAGAAACTGTGTAGTTGATGAAATCCATGAAGTGACATGTCCAACACCATTGAAATGGGTAAAGGTGTCCTCTTTAAAGATGTAGAGAAGAAAACCATTTGAAATGTGTAATCAGAGAGGAAGCATCCAAGCAAGGAATAGTAGAAGATATATTGTGTGGGTGGCTGAGGAGAAAAGTTTCCATTCTAGATAGAGTCACTATGGAAACGAAGAGAGACAAATCAAAAATGCAGATGGTTGAAATTCAATATCTAAACTTAAAGGAGACTTCAGGACAAAATGGCCTTCATTAATAGAATTGAAATATTGCAGGACTGGGCTTCAGTTCAACTAGTGTGTGTGTCTATGCATATATTTACACACACACTCAAGGTTGCATAGGTTGGACAAAGTTTACAGATTTTCTATGGCTGGATACCTTTTTTGTAGTTAAGCCAAGTAATATTTTCCTCACAGCCAGGCTTGGTTTTGCAGAATGTTGGAAATGAATGACACTGCTTAGATAACAATCTTGATATCTTTCGGACAACCATGCGATGATCGTTCATGCATGAAGACTTTTTTAAAAAATGGTGGAGGAGATACAGAGTGTTGGTGACAATGTCTTCATTTGGCCAGATGAAAAGATATTCATCGTGGAGGTTGTAGTAAACACCCAGAACGACAGGATTTTGGCCACAAGGTCGGATGCTGTTCCTGAAGGCACCTGTAAAGTGTCTTGTGCAATGAAACCCACCGGAGTGATGGTTTGGGCAGCAGTATCATCTGATGGTGGGAAATCTCCTCTGGTCAATTCAGTAATTTACATGAAAACATTGGAGGATAATGTTTTGCCATGGGCGACCAAAGCATTTGGAGATAATTACAGATTCTTGCAGATCGGTGCTTCTTCTCATCCATCCAATGTAACACAAGTGGTGCAGCAGGTTCTGGGACGAGAATGTGTTGGCCTTTCTCTAGCCCAGATCAATCCTATGGACTTTGCTATTTGATCCATTCTAGAACGAGATGTTTCAAGAATTTCTTTCAAAAATATCACTGCACTGAAGAACAACCTTAGTTGCATCATGGGATCGTTTCAAGTGAAGTCGTCGTCCAGCGTTCGCGTAACCCTTTTCTCGCCCATCTTCAGGCGATTCTAAAAGTCTTTAGGTGGACAGTGAATGCAACTTACCATTGTTACATGACAATATTTAATTAAATCCTAAAGAACTTGTGTGTTTTTGTGCCCTTTACTAAAAATGGACCAAAAATCAATTGGGAATTCTTTACGGCGCACCGTCTAGTACAGGACCAGAGGGAGGTCGCTGATCTAAGTGGCCTCTGTATTTAATATTGAGTCGACAAGAGACCAAAGCTGAAGGAGACAAAACAAAGTAAGTTTGAGCGCCAAAGCATAAAGGGACATAACCCAAAAGCATAGAGTAGTTTCTGACACCCGATTATCTCCCCTCTTTCTTTGGCACTTGGCCAGCAGCATTTTGTCCAACGCACCAACAATTCTGCCAATACTGATAATGATGGTAATTGTTTTGCGGGGAGGGAGAGGCTGGATAGTCAGGTCACTTTCATGAGCCCCCAATGGGGCGAGAAGCAGAACCAAGCCCAGAAAGAGAGATTAAAGAGACAAAAACTGAAGCCCAGTGGTGTCCATCTATGTCAATCCACTACCTCTACAAATGATGATGATGATGATGTTTCCTACAGAGACAACACAAAACTTAAGATTTCATGGAGAGAGATAGAGAGTAGATGGGAGTGTGTGATGTTCATCCATTCCCAGGAAGGATCCAGCAGTGGTTGTAAGTGAAATGAAAAAAACAAACAAAAAAAGGCTCCAATTTGGAATCAAAATAAAAGTTGAGGACTTTCAGTTTTTACTGGGAACATTATAAATAATAACAACATTATTCAAGTAATGGAGTTAAGAAGTAATAAACTCGTTAGCGAGAAGGCTTCGTCTACGAGTCAGGAATCTCTGTTGAAGACAATTCACTTATACTCATGATGCTAATACTCTGAAGAAACGTCATGTACTCCTCCTCTTCCTCACTTCTTTGGCAATGCCAATAATAACAATAATGATAATAATTAAAATAATAATAATAATAATAATAATGACAATGATTTCTTGCACAGGCACAAAACCAGAAATTTGTGATTGCAAGGAGGGAATGGTTGATATCGAACCTTTCCATCATAATAATAATAATAATAATAATAACAATAATAGTAGTAGTTCCAGAATGTTGGAAACAAAAATGAGATTAGTTGTTGGTGTTAGCAGTATGATGGTGGGTCAGTTGGTCATTCCAAAACCTCAATCTTCAGCTGTGGATAATGACCAGATGCTGAGGATACAGACGATGGCATCTGCATACGCTTCCACTCCAGTTTGGCACGGAGATCACTGCCAGTATTGAAGAATGGTTGAGTGTCAGCATCAATGGAATCGTCTGACCCCTCTTCGTCGTCCTGTTCTTCCTCGTCATCATCGTCGTCATCACTTCTCACAGCTATATGGCCCCTCGGATACTTACTCATGCCAACATTGTCGGATCTGGATAAAAGCTGTCGAGCATCTTTCACCGGTTTACTGCTGCTGCTGCCTGACAAACTGCCTACCCAGTTCTGTATGCCATGACCACCACTGCCGATCCTGTGCGATAACGAGCCACTACCAATCCTATGTGACACTCTAGAATGACCAGACCTGGAAGAGAAAGAAGACGTCTAATTAGAATTATTCGTTCGTTAGTCATTGTCGTGTTTTTTTAACAGCTTTCACTTTTCCATGCTAGCCTAACGT
>NC_069005.1:598951-611416 GCF_001194135.2 Octopus bimaculoides
GGGGGGGGAAAGGCAATTCCATTGACCCCTAGTACTTGATTTGTACTTTATTTTAACTCAGAAAGGAGGAACGGCAAAGCTGACCTAGGCAGAATTTGATCTCAGAATGGAAAGAGCCCCAAAAAATGCCAACTAAGCATTTTGTCCAACATACAATTCTTCCAGCACACCCACCACCTTCCCTGTCACCAAGGAATATTTCCCGGTGACCAGACATGTTTTCATGGAATGTTGAAAAACAAAGGGCACCACTTGTATGACAGTGACACTCATTTACAACTTTCACACAAAGCAAGGAGACAGGATCACAAACACACACACATGGGGATTACAGGGATATATGTGTGTGTGTGTGTGTGTATGTTTACATGGTTCAAATGTACAGAAAACAAAAGAGAGAGAGAGGGGAGGGAACAACAAGCAGTTGATTTGACATTCAGGTAAAATGGCACAAAGTCTCTGACGTCTCAACAGAAAGGGTTAAGGGGACAGAAAATGGAGAGCCAGAAAGAAATGTGTCAGGATTACACATGAGTTTCTTTCAGTCTTCACTCATTACCAAATCCAGTTAACAAGGCTTTGTTTGGCCTGAGGTGACATTAGAAGACACTTGCTCATGATGCCACACGGAGGGACTGAACCCAAAACCATGTGGTTCGGGAGCAAAGCCCTTAACCACTCACCCAACAACAGATTCCTCACCTTTTCGCCTTTAACTCGGCTTCAACATCATCTGCATACATTCTCATCATACGATGTTTTGCTGGTGGTGGTGCTGCTGCTGTTGTTGTTGCCGCTGCCGCTGCTGCCTGTACAGAAGATGCTAAGTCATCATGAAGGTGTCTGCTCGACCAATCTGCAGAAAAGGAAAAGAAACTTCAATTTCTGATAAGAATTAAAAAAAAAAAACACATTTTACACTGTTGCCATGGCAACGAAAAAATAAGAAAATTGCAACTATAATGTAGACAGAGACATGGCAGTGCAGTTAAACAGCTTGTTTTTCCAATCACATGGTTTGAGGTTCAAGTCCCACTTCAGGGTACTTTAGTGTTTATGTTTGTGACTCCCTGTTTTGATACCACATGATAATTAAATGAGTGCCACTGTCATTTAATTCCAATATTCTGCAAAAACCTGCCTGGCCACGAGAAGGTAAGGGCACCCACCTGGCCAGAGAAAATCGGTTTCAATAAACATCATCTTTTTATGTCTGAGTTCCATGCTGACATGGATTGGATGGTTTGATAGGATCTGGTGAGGAGTCCAACACTGGGCCCCAACGTCTGTTTTGGTATGGTTTCCACAGCTGGACAGCCTTCTTAATGCCAACCACTTTACAGGGCATACGGGATGATTCTTGGTTTTCATGGGATCAGCACTTGTGAGGCTGATCCCATGAAACTCACAAGACAAAGGTTCTCTTTGACTGAGAGGGATCAGAATAGTGAGGGTGGTCGGGTTTATGTGAGGGGGTGGAAGCATAAAGAATGAAAGAAAGAGATTTAGGGATTTTGTAAGAAAAGCCAAAATGTACAAGGAAGACATAAAACTGCAGCAGAAATCAATTACCAGACAATTCTACTCGATCGGATGCCGTTAGATTATTCAGATTATCTTTTATGTTTTCATTGGGAATCTCGTCCTTCACTGAGCGGATTCGCCGTTTGCTACAAAATCAAAGAAAGATGAGAAATTAGATACGGGTTTCACATACTACTACTACTACAACTACTACTACTACTACAGTTTGTTGATTTTGTTTGTTTTTTGTATAAGTTCCTCTCTCCCTTGTCAACTTTGTCGTGTGTGTGTTTATTATATCAAAAGCTGACCACTTACTCCGAGTTTCACAGCTGTGAGGTGGAGAAAGGGGTCTTGTAGATTAGATGGATGCTGGATGCATTTGAACTGTTTCATGAGGACAATCTTCCAGCACACAAGTCCTTGGTTTCAATGGCCACCATGCATGACTATGGCTTTGAAGTGATTGATCACTGTTCAATGTCCTCCTAATTTGGCCCCCATCTGCCTATCCTCTGTTCCCTGACACTTGGCTGAGAAGTTTTGTTGCAGTGATGAAGACGTCATATCTGCTGTCGATGACTTTTTTGACCCACATATTTAAAGCTTCTTTACCAATGGGATCCTAGCACAGCAACAGTGATGGAAGAAGTGTGTGGACCGCAAGGGTGGGGGTGGACTATGTTGAAAAACAAACCACATTTGGCCACAATCCATGAGAGGACCTTGGTCAGCCTATGAACTTTTCAGCTGACACTTGGATACAGACACAGATATACACTTAACCATATTTATAGATGCATATATTAATATTAACTTAAATATTTCTATTTATAATGCAAGTCAAACATATGATTGTGTGTATATATATATAGAGAGAGACACAAAGAGAGAGACAGAGAGAGAGAGAGAGGGTACACACACATATACTTACCGGGATTTGCTAATGAGGCCTTTCATACCTGAAATGAGAAAAGGAAACATTTTCAAAACTGAGTTTTTTCCCAATGAAATTCTCAACCTGACTAATCTTCATTTCTCTGAATCAGGATGAAAGAAAACACTAAATGTTATTTTGTCCAGCATTGACTGTGGCACCTGGCACTAAAAAGATGTGACACTTCACACTTACAACAGAATACATTTCTTTTATCAAATTAATCCAACATCATTTCCAGTGACACAAAGAATTCAGTGAAATTGCAATGGGGAGCGGAATATCCCATCTTCTGAGTAAAGTTCACAGGAAAGAAATTAATGAAAGCCATCAGTTTTACATCCCGTATGGTTGAGAAACTGGCAGTAATTTCACTGATCTTTTCTGCCACTTTTTCCAAATAATACAAGCCTTGCCAACGCAGACCACCACTAATCTCCTTGGATTCTGTTGGAGCTAATACTATTTTCAGTCCAGACTTGAGTCAGTAGCTAGGGTTATCAAAAACTCAATTCCACCTGAATCCCTCATGAATGAGGGATTCAGGTATAATGTGAAAAATCAAAAGGGTTGCTCTTACCTCCATAGTTGGGGTTGCCGTGTCTTACATAATACTGACTCCTTTTCTCAGCTCCAGGCAATTTTCGGTCAGCTGCAACAACAACTGCTACAATATTACATAATCACTAATAATAAAAATCATGTTACTAATTTGGATCATGACACAATTCCAAAATGAACCAGTCATGATCCATGCTAACACATTTAGAAATCCTAAATCTTATCATTTAGCCTTCACTGCTGAACTATGTCAGAAGCAGGCACACATTCAACCAACCACAGCCATTAAGTACACATTCAACCAACCACAGCCATTAATTAAGTAATATTAACTGCATCTCTCTCTCTCACACTCAGTTATTATCTTTTAGTTTGTGTCTGTTCAAGATCTCTGATTTGAAGTTTTGCAAATGCTTACACGGCATTCCTAAAAGGAAAATACACAAATGTTGGCTACAGTAAGGAATAGCAGGAACATGGCCCCAGCTTTATGCAATATTAAGGGCCAATAGCAAGAGATTACTCTGGTTTGTCCATTCCTTCCATCTGAAAGACAATGATCAGATCACGACTGGTTATGTGATCTCTGTCACCCAATGAGAAATGATTCTTCATTCAACAGCAGACATAGTGTTTCATTTTTACTTTTCCTTTGCTAAACATCTCCCAGTGGTAGGGGGTTTGCCTCCAAAAAACAAAATATTCTTTTTACTAGCTTTCGCTGACCATTAATTTCAATGGTTAACATTCTTGTTATTCTTGCTGTTGTTGTTTAGCCCTAAATCAGCCCTGATTGAACAAGACTATAATCAAAGACATTACAGCCATGATCATCACTTCAGAGAACATTGTCTAATATCTTCTGTAAGCTTTATAACACAACAAGATGTGACAGGAGGGAGATTTGGCTCTATTTCTAGCAGATCAAAGGGCTATAATGACTCCCTTGTCAGTTCATACAAAGATAAATTCTATGCAAGTGTTTTAACCCTTTTGCTACTATATTTCTATCAAAATACAGTTTTTGTTTCAATTAATTTTGTAAAGAAAGAATTTAGTAAAATAACTCATTATTTTGATATGGTATTTGGAAAATGAAATTTTGGCAGGTTTTAATTGAGATCAAATTAAAACAGTTTCTCTTTTAGAATTAGGGGCACTCTCAGGTGGGTTGGTCACAAAAACAGATGAAAAAAAATAGAAAAAAGATACAAATCTATAAAAACTCTAGTAAAATGAGCCATGTACCTTTTGTGGCATATCTCATAAATATATGTTGGCTGGTTTTACTGGTTGGAACCCCAAGACGCCACTTGCCAGGTGGCCAAGGAATGTCATCTGCACTATTCCATGGATCAACTGCTGCTGGCACATTTTCTAGCAAACGTGATGACAACTTCCTTCTGTAGTTTTTCTCCTAGACAGACAGACAGACAGACAATCATTAACTTCAAATAAATAGGTTTCTGTTGAGTCAGCAAAAACAGCAGCTCAAACCCCTCAAAAAGACCCTCCACCCAACCTAACAATCAAGGATTTTTTAATCATCAACTTCCATATACAAAAAAGAAGATAGATTTTTCTTTTCTTACTAGATTTAAGCTCAGAGCATATAATATATATATGACACTTGATCTAACAGTATTGAGTACTTTCTTTTGCTTGAATGCCTTTCACACCAGTGTAACACTACCGCCTAATGTGTGTGTGTGTGTGTGTGTAATAATCATCATTTGACATGTCCTGTCCTGGATAGGACAGTTTGACAGGATTCAGGAGGTTGGTGTCTCAGGTTTGACATAGTTTCTACAGATGGATGCCCTTCCTAACACTAACCATTTCACAGAATGGACTGGGATCAGTATAATTTCAAAGCACCAGCACTGTAGAGGTTGCCTTGCCATCAGCAAGATGAAAGAGACAACCTCTTGAGCCCTGCATTGTCTCTATTCAAAACGATTCACATCCACAGAGTGTCTTAGATGTTTGGCAGCTTGTAAAGCACTCGAAAATGGAAGGAGGAGACTTGTTATGAGAGGATGATAATGAAGAGAATAAGAGAGGGAATAATGTTGAGGTGGGAGTAAAGGAGAGAGAGAAGTAGAATAATGTCAAAAGGTTAGTGTAAATGAGAGGGGACATCACAGCTCCGCTTGTAAAGGTCATATTCCAACTACATAATCCTTCCTCAATGTTTTAATGCATTCATGAGACAACACCAAGCATCCATAACAAAAGTATTTCCATAGTAACACACTTAAAAAGACATCAATGATACAGAGGACCATTCATCCATCAGCCCCACTCTGACAATGTTTTATCTGTTAAGATGCTACAAAGACTCAATATTTACCAATTCGACATTGTCTTCAGAGCTGGACAGTTCCCCTTCGCTCTTCGCATCGATCGGTTGAGGTGTTGTTTCTCGTGTTTCTGCATCCTCACTGTCTTTGCTATCACTTGGTCTCCTTTTGCTTTCCATCTGTCTGTCGCTGTCGTTTTCGCAAGTACTTTCACTGTGAGACACTAAGCACAAAGAGAAACATGTCAGCTTAATCAGCAGCACATTATGTAACGGACATGTCACAGCAAGAAGGAGGAGTCAACTTTAAAGACAGGGAAGCTCCTGGAGGAGGAGGAAGGTATACAGTAAAGAATTGGTCAATGATAGAATTTACCAATGCTTACAAGAGCAAAAATGTTATCTTTATTGTGGAGAGAGAAATATCACATTCTCTGGTTGCTTTATTTCATTCTCTGTAGAAAAGAAAAATGTCTAAAACGGAAAAAAAAAGTGGCCAACTTTGGTGTGAGAATGACCAAGCAGAGAAACAAATGGAACCCTTATGATAAAGGAAAAAAAGTCTATTGTGGGTTCGAAAACCAATTTTCCATGCCTGCATGGGTTGGACAGAACTTGCTGAGGTGAATTTTTGTCTGGTCAAATGGCCTTTTGCTGCTCTCAATCTTTCTGCTTCCAGGCGAGATTAATATTTCTCCACAACCAGACATGTTTCCACGGAAGATTGGAAACAAAGGACAGAGCTTGCAAGATGGTGACCTTCACCAATATATATTTATACAAACTTAAAAACACTTCTCACCTGAAGAAATCGCTGACATATTGCTGTCCTCGTCCACATTCATTTTGGTAGCGTTACTTTCTTTCTCACTGGTTTCACTGATTTCCTTTTGGTCAAATTGTGTGTCAGGCTTCAGCTGATTCTCTTCATCGGCAGTTGGACTTTTGGCAGCAGAATTCTCGTTTGTGTTGGTCCAAGAATTAACAACATCGCGGCTTCGGCTTAATTTGTTCAAGGCTCTAGCAGCTGTCATGGCATCGGACCAAACAACATTGCCTACAAAATGGAAAGAAGTGAAAAACATGAAAAATATCAATTCTCAATAATGTCACAGAAAGCAATCGTTGAAATTCATAAATCTTAGCTTTTCGTACACAAGGAATTCAAAATGGCACTGAACTGTCTTCCATCTTTTACTGCTCCCTTCTCCACCTCTATGATACTTTCTCACTATGTGTCTTTAAATGGTCTTTTAATCATTGCCTGTCTTCAAGCCTAGTATGTGCACTCACCCTGCATCTCCCATTTTAATTTCCTGTGTCTTTCCCCAGCTCTCTATACAACGTAAAATGTGACAGGAGAAAGCAAGCAACCAATTCATCATCATTGTCATCATCAAACATCCGTTTCCCATGATGGCATGGGGGGAAACCATCCAATTCATGGCCAGCATGGCAAAAAAGGGACAGATGATGATGATGATGATCAAAATGCCGAGTAGCAGAATCAAGAATCTCCTCACTTGGCCCCAGAAAGGGTAGAATACTGCCTCAAGAAGTCTCATCCTTTGGGTGTCTCTAGCAGAGTTTCTTCAGTTGCAAGCAAGCAAGCCAAGTACCTGGTTTGAGGCTAACATCCTTCCATCTTCCTCCATCCCCACCCCAGGGCCATAAAGTGCTGCCCCCACCCACTTCATTAAATGAAAGGAAAATCTTTATAGACCCCCCCATGTAGTTAAATAAAAATATGTTTATCCTCTCCTTGTCTGACCTCTGGCCCCAACTTTCATACAACTGAGGAGTTGTACTGAAGTTAGGGGTGAGTGATTGTATATTTTTTAAGGGGTTGAGTGACTCGGGTACTTACAGGAACTGTCTTCAATCCATTCGACAGTCGAGGGAGCAAACTCTTGAAAATAGTGAAAGACATCTTTTGTACTCATGTCCTGCACACCACGGACATGGACTGTCTCGAGACGAATGCCTCGCTCGTCCTTGTGCAGGTCTTCCTCTCGGATGCCAAGGCTGCAGAATTAAAAGGGAAAGAAACTAACAAAAGTTTACAAAGTTTTAACAGAATCTTTTTTATTTCAATATTTTCTTGTTCCTTTTTGTAATTACAAGAGCTGAAGGTGATAGATGAAGTGGAGGGTGAAATATCAAACGGTATTTAATAAGGTCCCTTTACACAAATAAATTCACCTTTTCCCTTCAGCCAGCCACAACTGATAAACTAAATTTCAGAATCAACAGACCAAAAAATGTTCCAAGTATTTCTCATCTTCTGCCAAGATAAGGAATCCTTATCATAAACGTCTCCCTTTTCTGCATCTATTCATTTCAGGAATGTTTCCCTGCATTTTTCCTTTCTAAGGCTCAACACTCACAAAGTCTGCCTTTAACTACTTCATCCAAAGTCGTCCTCCATCAACTCATTTATTTCTCTCCCTCGGCCATTTCTTGTACAGTCCCATGGCCAGTCAACACAAGTTTTCTTCCTTTCTGCATGCATCTGCCAACCACTTCTCAATTCCCAGCTCAACTTTTTCTCTTAACACTACAACAACAACAACAACCTTGATATTCAAACTCAGAAAAGGATAAACTAAACACTAAAAAGTATTTGGTGTTAAGGATCCACTGATGCTTTGAGCATCAATACATTTAAAGACTCGTTCATCCAATCCATGCAAAATATGAGGATGCAGATATTGATAGCAGTGTTGGTACAAACAAGGAAATAAGAAACAATACAAACCTAGCATAAAGAGCGGCCAAACTGACATGATAGTTGTTGCCTTCCAGACCAAAACGACGAGCTCGTTCTTCTCTTTTCTCTTCTTCTTCCTAAAAATAATAAAATTGAAAATGAGAGCCAAAGGTAGAGGCACAGTACACAAGATGAAACACAGAAAAGGAAAAAGAGCAACATTTCACACACAATGCCTGTTGTGATTATAAACATATTTACAGTGTTGCTGTAAGGAAACATCTTCTGTGGATAACCCAATGTTTAATGTAACCGATTCAGCTAAATTGCACTTCCAAGAAAGTCCAGAGTATCAAACAGAGCAACAGTCCACTTGCTGACCAGGTTTTAAACCAAAATAATGTTTGCTGTGCAAAGCTAATGAATAGATGGATGGGTCGATAGAATGTGGAATACTGCATTCAGCTTAAGAGATCCTCTCGTACAGATGCATGGTATATAAAAGCTGGCATATATTGGAGCAGAAGTTGGATATAAAGGTTGCCTTTTGATATTAATACTATTTCCATAGGTAATAATTTTTAATAAGCCTGCTGGCTATTATTAGTAACATCAGTGACACTAATGAGACACTGATATTCTATACAGTGTGGGAGCGATATTTGGCTGGTCTGCAGCCACTGGACGCCTGCCACAGAGGAAGTCCATTATATTGGTACTAATACTGCTTCCGCTGTCAATAATTATTCTTAATAAGTGTTTACGCACAGAATAGGGATGACAGCCTTTATCTCAAGTCTGGTTGGAGTTGACATGAGACAATGGTCAGTCAATTTATCCATTTTGTTTTACAATACTTCTATTGAAATATACTGCCTTTCCAATTTTTAAAATAATGAACAAGTTAGTAAAGTAATTCCATCATTCTTAATCTGGTATTTAGCGCATAAATTAACAAGAAATTTTCATGGAAAGTTTTAATTAAAATGGGGACTTTGTGCTTTTGTTTTTAGGAATTAAGATGGTATTTTTAGATTTTTGACAAAGTCATGAAGATAACTGCTTGGAATAAGAAAGAACACTGGCCATTTGAGTAAAATCAGTGGGTTTCTTGAAGTGTGTGCTGACTGAAGACAGATACCAGTCATAAGATGGGGGAGGAGAAGATTATGCTTAGATTGACTACCAAGGTATTAGCCATGGTTTTGGTGGCCAAACTGTCAGACGGAATGAGTACAAAACACTCTGTTATCCTTGAACTGTGATGCAACAGAGCCAATTCTTTTCTATTCTAGGCACAAGGCCCGAAATCTTTTTAGGAGGGGGTAGGGGAAGTCAGTCAATTAGATTGACCCCAGTATGCAACTGGTACTCACCTAAGCATTTCACCTGGTGTGCTAACGTTTCTGCCAGCTCGCTGCATTAGAGCAAATTCTTTTAAGGCAACTAAGGCCCAGAAGAGGCCAAGAAAAAAGAAGAAAATACCAGGAAGCCATAATGTGTTGCTATGACATCAGAACTGGACTTATTTCATAGGACTCAGAGGTCATCTGACATAGAGAGGTCATTTTCATTTCAGTGACAAACTTCTAGATGCCTTCTCTGGCCGTAAAGGACCACATCCCTTTTGTACTAGATTTAATATAAACATACCTTTTTTGTGATGTCGATGCCTGTTACAAAATTCCCATCTTTATTTTCATACTTCTTTCTCTACAAAATAAAAATGTTGAAAACAATATTAGCACAATTAGACATTGCATAATTAGAGAATAATATTCTACAGTTTAATGTTAAAATCCAGTCTGGTCTGATCAATACAAGACCAATAAGAGTGAAAAACTAACCTTGAACCAATTAAAAAAAAGAAAAAAACCCCACCATTCCAGCAGAAACCTCAAAATGGTTGACTAAAGAACTTTCAATGGATTTAGCTTTCTTTCATCTTCATCATAAGATCAAATTTCACTGCAATCCATTTCAATGTTCAACTATCCAGGGTTGGTTACAAAAATAAAAACAAGTGAGACGGTTCTGGACAGCAAAACTGAAAAGTGATATCAGGATGGGGTAGAGGAAAGAGCTACAGTAGCCGATATGATGTGGGGTAGGGGTGTCATAACGAGGGGGAGGGATTGAGAAAGAAAGATAGACCGTTAGATGGATAGACAAATATACATACACACACACACTCAGCTTTATCATGATTGGTCCCCACTTACTCAGAGATGTCAAACTCACTGCAGTTGTTGGGTCATATTACTACGAAGGCTCTACCCAGGCGAGAGCACATTCCAACAACTAACCCCTCTCTTCAGGGTCTCTAGATACTTCAGTCACAACAATTATTGATCATCCACAATGGAGTATTGCCCTCACATCTGGGGCATTCTGCTGCTGCTACTGCACACGCCCACGTGGTAGAAGACCACCTCCAGCGAAGAGTCACCAAGACTGATTATTATGTCACTGGCAGACACAATCCAGCCACTGACCCTTGGACATGCAAAAGGCAATGATAATTGCTTCTGATACGACCTCTATGAAGGGGGGGGGGTCCGAGGACTCCACCTACGACCCCCTCAGGAATAGTGAGCAGAGAAGAAGATGGAATGGAACGTCATTACATTTTCAAAAGAAACACGAATGCTTCAGAAACGGATATTTAATAATGGCTCGTTTATAATTATTCCTTTTTAATTTTAAAATGTTATTATATGAAAATATATATTTAACAAGGATGGTGTTTTTTTTTTATCCAATATTTTAATAACTTCAGCAGAATTTTGTGTTGCCAACGAAACAAAAAAAAAAATTCATGGAACTCTTACAAAGAAGATCTGAGGTATTTGTACATTGGATCAAATTATATCCATTAATATCCATTAATATATATTTTATAATTCAAAAAATGTCAGCAATATATGTTTGAAACCTGATTTGTTTGGGAAAACGAATGACGCTCGCGTTTCTGTTTTATCGTTTCAAAGCACTTCGGTCAATGTGGATCGAGTAACCTTACACTGACAAATGTATTTCAAACATAAGCATTCCTTAGTAAGGCGTAGGATGGAATTTGTGTGGGACTTAGCTACTACTTTCAGCAGGTTTAGCAACCACTTAGGTGCTCCCTTCGTTTGCATTTTGTCGAGTTTACGGGATTGGAATCAATATGAAATATTATTTCTAGGGGAAAACATGTAAACATGATCCGGTACAACATATTAACTTGAAGGGTGAACTGCAAGAGAGCTGACAACCGTGGGGAAAATGGGGGGAAGGTACCCGTCAGGAGAAAACCAAGGAATTCATGAAGAAGCAGGGGGGGGGGGTATGGTCGGATATCTCGGTGTTAATTTTTCATCGTGCGGAGTGTAAATAGTCCTAGATAGAATTATCATGTTTATTAGTATTATAAACCTATTATCCAACGACGTAGTCTTCCCTAAGATAAAAATAACACCGTTACAGCTGCAATCGAATATAGTTTCATTGTTTTTGAGAATGAATCCCAAACTGTGAAACCTTTTGTTATTATTAATAAAGTGAGAATCCATCCAACTTGGATCCACTTGAAGACCAAAGTTTAATGGATATCTATCTAAATGTAATTCTAAATAAATGTATTGTGCTTACATTTTATTAAGGTCTGTCCAAAATGTATTTCCTCTAATTTATCTCAATTACTGAATATGAAAGTAAAGGAGCGAACATGTCACACGATTAATAAAAAGACGACGAAGACGTTGTTGTTGTGTGACCAAAGTTTGGCAACATGGAACTGTCGTCTTTCAGAGGAGACGAACGCTAACAACAATTCTATTGTATTATTATCGGGGAATATTTATTTCGAGTTTTAATGACAAAAGAAACAAACGAGAGACGAAAAATAAATGTTGACAAATATTTTCTGTTTCTGTTTCTAAACTCACCTCAAATTTCTTTGCTTCGTTATTTTCATTGAGACGAACACTGAATTCGACCCTGTGTGAATAAGGTTCATCGATAAACGAGTAATCATCCTTATCAGTGAATATAATCTCTTCGTTGTCGCTGCCTTCGTTGTTGTCGATACAAATCTTCAGATTTGGTAATTTCTGTTTACTACCCTCCGCCATAGTTAGAGCACGGTACAACTGACGGTTCCGGTTCATCGAAATTCCGGCTTCTAGATTGGACAAAATTCGAAAACAATTTTATCACTTATTAACCGAATAATAAAATGCATAGATTAATTAGTTAAGACGTTCCGAAATTATAAAAAAGTATTTTGTCATGTATTTTATAGTTGCATACAAAAATGTTATTATTTTCGTTTTTATAGAATTCACTGCAGAGAGCTGTCTGGAGGTGGGTCATGTAAGACTATGTGGCATACCTACACAAATATGCCCCACTGACTTTTTTTTTCCTCATTACCAATGGAGAACC
>NC_069005.1:611426-617806 GCF_001194135.2 Octopus bimaculoides
ATATATATATATATATATATATATATAATATATATAGACATATACATATATACGTGTGTGTGCATGTATATATATATCTATATATATGTATGTATATGTTTGTGTGTGTGTATGCGCATGTGTGCCTTTGTGTCTATGTTTGTACCCCACCACTGCTTGACAACGGGTGTTGGTTTATTTACGTCCCCATAACTTAACAGTTCAGCAATAGAGACCAATGGCAGGAGTACCAGGCTTGAAAAAAACATAAGTCCTGGGGTCAATTTGTTAGGCTAAAATTCGTCATGGAGGTGCTCCAGCATGACCACAGTTTAATGACCGAAACAAGTGAAAAGATGAAAGAACGCTAATACTTTCCCCCTGCAGGCACAAGGCCAGCAATTGTGAGGGACAAGGAAGTCAATTAGATTGACCCCCCCCCCAAAAAAAAAACCACCCAACTGGTCCTTATTTTACTGACCCCAAAAGGATGAAAGGCAAAGCCAACCTCATCACAATATGAACTCAAAACAAAGATGAAATGGCAAGTGAAGAGGATTCTGCTTGCTCGTCATCTTTTCTAGATGAATAATATGGCACACAAAGAGGTGTGAAAATGAGAGAATAAATAACGAAAATTAGCATGTTTTAGAGAACAAACGATTCTATCTAATTAACGATTCAATGCATTAAATATACTGACATTAACATGGCTATTGTGTCACTGCTGGTTTGGGAAGCTTTAGCATTTATTTCACAGATGGAACCTGTTTGCTAAATATATCTGTGGCTGATTGAGAGTTGATAATATAGGCATAACATGTAACTCATGAAATAGTATGTTACATATCAGCTTTGATGTGTGAAAAGCAGAGATCTGGGTTATTTGGTCAGAAAAAGTGTGGTGGGGGGACGTTAACCTGATTAAAATACCAGTCAATGGGTTTCAAACTGATAGCTAGTGAGCTGGCCGACCCAAAAATGTTAAAGCTAGTGGCACTCCCCTTGCATCCAAATCCTTCTTCCGTCATTGCTACAGAGTTGGACGAGTTTAAAAAGAAGGAAGTCATTTTAATGTCTCTTAAATAGCAATTTGTTCTCCTCCTTTTTCAATCTTCACTCAGCTGCAGCTTGGTTGCACACTGAACGAACAGTTGCTAACTCTTGTCTGACAAACAAAACCCCTGTGTCTCTGGAAAGGGTCACTCTTTGTAAATCATTCCAGTTTCCATAACAGTTTCCCTTGTCTACCGGACAATCTGTGTTTCTTACCTCGTGTTTCAAGGCAAAACATGGACCCACATGCAGCTAGCGCATTAAAATACAGAAGAACTTTAACATGCACTATCTTCAGATCCTTTCTATAATCCGGTGGGATTAGATTACACACACACACACACTTCCTCCATCAGACCAACGTCAGAAGAATTACGTCCACACTATTCATGCGTCATCTTAGAAATAGTTCGTCCATGGATATCATATTTCCGCTGTAGTACCACGATTGACATTTGGTTTTGGACCAAAAACATCGAGTCAAAGATCAGCAGAAGATCCCTTTCAAAAGTGGATGCCATCACAACTCACTTCTAACTTTGTTGGTCTCAGTGGAATGGGGATTGAAAATAAAGAGAAGAAATAACCGAGAACTATCAAGAGAATTGAGAAAAAAGGCGTCCATGCAAAGTTACACCTCGCTTTTGCATGGATCGTTTGTAACTGAAGATTGGGATATTCACTCGCCAAAAGATCTACAAATAAAGATGAGGATTCTCATTTTCGTATCCAATGGACAACCATAAACAAAGAAACAATTTTCATAGAATTTAGTCAAGATTTCGGTGTGTATTTTGTGGTTGTACAATGTCTGAATAGAGTTTCGTGAAAGAAGACTTCTCAGTCTATTTACCGTAGTGGTCAGCGGTGAAATATATCGATCCTGTATCGAACTTAATGAACAAGACGATCTCTATAACTCCGAAGTTTGTATCTACCACAGTATTGACGATATCAAATAAACAAGGTCGAGGGTTTTGTGAAGAAAATATGACTATTATTACGTCATAATAAAACATTTCATAATTGTCAAACTCCAACGTATTTTTCATCAACAAAAACATTAAAATTTTATTTACACTTTAAAAAGATGGGTGAAAAAAAAAAGAAAAGAAAAATGGAGAGAAATGGGTGGGGGTAAAGCAGCTGAAGTTGGAAATGGAGAGGTAACGGGCCACATGGCCCACAACAACAGGGACAGTAACAGACAGGATGTAGACAAATTTTCTCTATTCGAATGACGTCAAGCAATTAATGTTATTTTAAATATTCTTCAGTATTAAAAAGAAACACGGCTTGTTTTATCAATTCTATCTCCATTTCCTGAATCAATTATACATCCTTGTTATATTCAACTTTGTTACTGCAAATGTCTGCTGCGATTTTCCAACGATTTCTAACATTTTGGATAGAGAGCCGATCCCTATAAAATTCCAGCGGAATTTCAGCTCAGACTGTTGAGAGAATCTATCTGAATTCTGCAAGTTAGGTTGCTCGATCACTGAGTGAAAAGAATTATATGGATTCCGAGAAGAAAGAGGGTGGCTGAGCAGAGGCGTTTTTCAATTGCACTAATCTTCAAAAAATATTTTCAGTTTTTATTCTGTATGCAAATCATTTGGTAATGTTAGAGGTTGAAAAAGCGGCAGCTGGCAAAATCGTTAGCACGGCAGGCAAAAGACTTGGAAAAAGTCGATCATCGAAGGGAGACAAAATGGTTTGGCAGTAATTCCAGCTTCCATCACGGCTAACAGATTAGGTTCTTGCATAGTTATGTCCCTTTAATTATATATATTACGGAGATGTACTTGCATAGAGAGTGACCTGATCTGAGACCGTGTGCTGTAACAAAAACAATTGCAGCGTGGAATGTGTTTATAAGCTATTTAAAAAACACACAAAAACCGTTAGATTCACTTCAGCATTTAAATTTAATTTGTCAAAATGTTTTCGTCGCTTTGAAATCGCGACCGGTTCACATCGAATGGTTGAGGCTGCACCCGCGTAAAATAAGAATGAAAAGGTTCCATGGTAAAGAAAAAAAAAATAGTTTCGAACCACTGGATTAGTCGATTCCATTCCCCTCACCCAAGTACTTCACTCCTACTTTATTTATCGACTTCGAAAGGATGAAAAGTAAAGTTAACTTTTTCTGGATTTGAAAATAGAAAATAAAGAACGAAAACGCACAACTTTTAATGAGACTCAGGAAAAATGGAAGAGTCTTTGATGGTTCGAGCCTACGTTTCTCTACAAGAAGGAACGAGGGGAGGCATACATGTATGTATGTATGTAGGTAAGGGTGTGTGTGTTTGTGTGTACGTATAGATAAATGTATATATATATACACACGCGTGTGTATGTGTATAGAGAGGAAGAGAGAAATAACGGTGCATGGTTGTATTTCCCCATTTTTAAATTTCTTTGTTTGGGGGCGTTAATTCTGGGGAACGAATATATCAACCTGGCTGTTCATCTTTCCGAAATTGTTAAAATTAAGGACCTGTTAAGAACCTAACACTTCATCTTTTGGCCAAAGAATAAAATGGCAACAAAAAAAAAATAGTTGCAGAGTTAGCTCCCTTTTTTAAAAGCCATTTAAAAAATTTTCCAACGTTTTTTTTCTTCTTTTTTGCGTCGTCCCATGATTGTTTTCTTTGACTCGTTTTGATCATTGGATTGCGACCATGCTGAGTTACAGCCTTGAAGGGTTTCGTCAAACAAATCGAACCTAGTGCTTATGGTACTTGTTCTGTTGGTCTGTTTTGACGATCCGCTAAGTTAAGGGTTAGGGTTAGGGTCGTTGCCATGACATTTGACCTCCACCCGAGACAGAATGTGCGTGGGAAGTATGTCAACTCCCAAGTTGACCCATTCTTCGGGTTTCACATGACTCCATTTAGACTTGTATGTTTACATTGTATAATAAACTATTTCTTATCAAATAAAAGGCGATAAATTTATCCGCTCGGCTAAGACCCTCTACCCGGTCAGTCGACCTGCTAGAAATAGCAACCAAATCTCACTTTCAAATCATATCTTACGATGGGGTGCTGGAAAATCCCTGGATTTCGGTAAAAGAAACTACAAGAGGATCAGTTATGATTTTATTCAACATGATCCCCTCTCAGATTCACACTCTTATTGCAGCAGTCCTTCAGGTTTTCTAATCTCTGTAAAAGAACTCGGTTGAGCCTCTAGCCAGGCCTTTCGCCTTTGTTTTTTTCCCTTATTTTTACAAATGACACATTAACCTTTTTGTTACCTTTTATTGAAATACATTAACCCTGTACTTCTTTTTTGTCATTTTAAAATCAGTAATAATGGCTAGGTCTTTCTTGGGACCCCAATTTTGTGAATGAGTCATAGCGGCACCATTGCAACACAGAGTGTCTTGGGGGATGTTTAGACCTGACAAAATCCATTGTTTAGCCCAATGTGGGAGTATCTTTGCAGTCGCTTGACCTGCTAGAAATAGCAGCCAAATCCTGTCATCTGAAAGGAAGGATACTTCAGAGATAATACAGTCATAATGGTTTGACATGGGCTGCGATGATCATAGCTTGGTCATAGCTTGATCATAACTTTGGTCATAGATATTTAAGCTTGATAAGTGTTGACCCGGGAGTTATCTAACAACAATAACCGCAAGAACATCACCATCAAAACATCCTCAGATTGTCATGACTTTTGTCTCTGCCCCCCTCCCTCCATCAGCCACACACACACACACACACACACACACACACACACACACAGACAGAGGATCGGCTCAGCTAACAAGAAAGCAATATCATTGTTTCACCCCACCTCAGATAAGTATTTCTATTAAGGAGGATTTGGCCTTCATGTGATAACAGAGCAGAGCTCGCCTCGTTGAGTGACGTTTTTGTTATGATATTAGGTGAGGGGAGAGGAGGAGGTAAACTGTGGTGAGCAGAAAGACTGGCGAGTTTTGCAGAAGCTGACGCTACTGAGCATCATGATGATGATGATGATGACGAGAAAGAGGAGGGGGGATGGGAGGACAACTAGCAAGAAGGGGCAGTAGGAGAAGGAGATGACGTATATAATAGAAACAAATACAGGCTGTGTGATGATATACAGGGATGCACATGTGTGTGTATGTGGTTGTGTGTGTTTATATATATATATATATATATATAAACAAAATAGAACACACATATACAAGGTGTGTGTCGGCTGCTTTTTAGGCAATAAGAGACTATATTCTCAATGTGCCTGGTGTTTAAAAACACCTGAAAGTAAGTCATGGGCAAACGAGACAACTCACATCAGAGGTCCCTTCCCAGAGCATGGGACATTCCAGCAGATGGCTTTTAAACCATTTAGCACATAGCCATTGTTGGTGATATAGCTTGCAGCAAGCCTTGAGCCATATGCAACATTGAAAAGCCATAACCATGACAAGACATTAATGTCTGCTGCTCTGTGTGTGTGCGTGTTTGCCCAGTAACATCGCTTGGCAACCAATGCTGGTGTGTTTACGTGCCCGTAATCTAGCAGTTTGGCAAAAGAGACCGATAGAATAAGTACAAAGCCTGGGGTTGATTTGCTTGACTAAAGGTGCTGTTCCAACATGGCCACAGTCAAATGACTGAAACAAGTAAAAGAATAAAAGGGATCTTTTTTAAAACGGGGGCCACATTTTTCATTAACGAAACACTTTGAAACTTGGAACACTGGTAGAATGTGTCATATAAAACATCTTTTTCTCTTAGTCTTTAAAAAAAAAGAAATCCCTAAGTTATTCCATGTTAAAGTTGTCGTATTTCTGTAATTTCAACCAATCACTGAAACAATTCTATCGGTGATAGGGTTAGGGTTAGGGTAAAACAGCAAATTTAAAAAGAAAAAAGCAAATAAAACGAAGAAAAAAAAAAGAAAATGAAAAAAGCAAATAAAACGAAGCTATGGCTTAATCAGCCAAAGGAGTAAATATAAACAACTGAATACTTGTCAGTGATTGGTTGAAATTATCGAAATAAGACAATTTTTTACATGAAATAAATTCGAATACAAAAATATTTTTCTGTTCTATAACACAAAATAGATAAGAATACGAAGTTTGAAAGTCTTTCGGTACCAAAAACACTACGTAAAACATTAATGAAAAATGTGGCCCCCGTTTTAAAAAAGATCCAATAAAAGAAATCATATTGTTATATATGGGGAGGGTCATATTTCACCAATTAAACACACACACTGAATATTTGGTCTTCACTTCATACTTATTTTTGTTTCTTTGTCTTCTCTTGTTCTGCTTATTTCATTTTGTCTTTCTGTCGTATGTATCCTTATCAGTGCATGAATTTGCATGTCGG
>NC_069005.1:617816-639357 GCF_001194135.2 Octopus bimaculoides
TCCAGAAAAACATGTCTGGCCATAGAGAAATGTTTCCTTGCATGGAAACAGGTGTGGCTTGGCAATAAGAAAAGCTTCCAGCCCCATGGGAAAATCACCTCTGATCCATGAAATGTTAAAATAATGATGGTGTATGTGAGTCTACATGTGTGTGTGTGTGTGTACGCACCACTCCCTACACATATTATACCTGTGTGCTTGGACATATGTGAAATGTAAAACTCTGTCATTTGATCCGCCATCCTTGTTTTCCTCTGGTGCATGGTTTCATATATCTGACCATATGTTTAGCCTAACCCCCCACACACACACACACAGCCCATGAGTTGCTTGTTCTTTCGTCCTTCCTACCAAGAGATTGTTCAATTTTTGAGCAACAGATATAACGTAGGTTGTTGTTGGTGTTGGTGTTGTTGTTACACTGTTTGCGATGTAGAGTTAAGAAGTCGGAAGAGAGACGGAGGGAAGTGAATCATTAGCTTTTTACAAATAAACTCTCCTCCATTTATGTAAAAACTAATCTTTCTCTCATTTATACTTATCCTTCCAAACATGTACACACACACACACACATCTACTATGCAGTAAGACACCTCTCTGTCCCTCTAATCCTTTCATTTCTCAACCAAGCACAAAGCCACACACCCTTAATGCTAACCCCAGCTGAGGGGTCTCTTTGTCTTCAAGGTACTTGGTGACCCTGTTGGTGCTGGTGCCATGTAAAAAGCACCCTGTACACTCTGTAGAGTGGAGGGGATGACAAATAATTGAAATCTTTGGCGAAATGCTGTGCTTGAGAAGACTTTCAAACCAAGGGAAACCATAGTCGTGTGTGTGTGTGTGTGTGTTTTGCTTGCATCTTCCTGGTTGTTGTAAGTGAGTGTCACTGTCATAAAAAAAAACAGTGAAGGGAAATATTATCTTGCTTTGGAAACAGTTAAGGGTTGGCAGCAGGAACAGCATCCAGCTGTAGAAAATCTTCCTCAACAAATTTCTTCTGACTCATGCAACCTACAAAAATAGATATTGAAACAATAACAATGACAATGATGACAGTAAGGATTAGATTGTCGATGAACCTGTCAAATATATTTCATTAATAATTGTTCAATTGAGCAAAGACAAGAAGAGTTACATTGACTGAAATATTTATTCATTTACACTTCCCCCCTCTGACTCAGTCTGTTTGTCTACTGCAAGACTGTGTTATCTTGTTTGTTTTTTATTATTCTTTTTCTTTTTTGCAATTACTAAAGATATTGATATCAAGACAGCCCTCTCCATGGCTGGTTCAGTGACTGGTTGCTTTAACAATCAACCTATCAGATATACACTTTAGAACATGACACTGAAATCAGATGAGAAATACTGGCCGTGGTGGTGGTGCTGCTGCTGCTGCTGGCGATGATGATGATGATGATGATGATGACAATGATGATGATTACAATAATTAGAATGACTTTGATAATTGTAACAGCAATAATTTTACTCTGGTTCCACTTTACAAGGCAAAATGCTCCATAAGCACGTACATAAGTAAAGCATTAGACAATGGAGACACACTCTGCCGACCAGATTTAGGCGCAGGGAACCGACACTGTTGTAAGAGCAAATATTGGGTCCAAGTGATATCCTCTGAATTACAACATGAAACTTGAGTCCCCTTTGGGGGGGGGGGGTTGCTATAGACAGGCTTTAATGGGGAAGAGGCTACCTTGGACTAGTTTTTTTCTGTGATAATAATGGATTGACCAACAGAGAGCAATTGAAATTTGCTAAACTCAAATTTTATGGGAGTCTATCATGCATATATGTGTGTGTGTGTGTGTATGTGAATATATATGTATGTATGCATATATGTGTGTGTGTATGTTATCTCATCATCATCATCACCGTTTAACGTCCACTTTCCATGCTAGCATGGGTTGCACGGTTTGACTGAGGAATGGTGAGTCAGTATGTAAATTCAAGGTAGCAGAAAAGTGGTTGAAACACAAACCAGAGGCTGTGATAGAAAATAAGAATTACAGAATTTCATTGTACTTCCCCTCAAAGACTGACCATACTTTTGAAGCAAAGAGCCCGCACATGATTGTAGAGGACAAAATAAACATTGTGAGATCATAGGTTTTGCAATACCATATATACTGATAACAGGGTCGACCACCACCACCACCACCACCACTACCACCATCACCACCACCAACACCAACGCTGCCATCATGATCATCATCATCATCATAAATAGGTTAAGTTTGTTTCATTGTGTTAGAAGATTGTGCAAAGTGTAAAGTTTACCTGTATCTCTCTCTCTCTCTCTCTCTCTCCCCCTCTCATTTCCTCTTCCAAACCGTCCAAAATCACAATGTTATCAACTCTTACAACAACCAATGTCTCTTCTTAATCTCTGCTCAACCCCCACCCCACCCCACACACACACACATATGTAGACACACATGCATCAACACATATATATATACCTACATTCATATATGCATAATTATTCAGATACAAACAAACAAAAACACCCTGTTGTTGATGTTGAAATTCCAATGAAGGAGCCTTGGATCTGGGTTAGAAACCGGCTCTTTCTCTACTGGCAAGAAATCTTGAAATAAAACTGAACAATGACATACATACCTACATACATAAGCATGAACACTTGGTGTAAACAGACGCATGATTGGCGTGGGAGATTCTTCATTGAATGGTCTAATAAATACCACCCACAGCATTGAAGCCACAACCGTCAGCCTTGTTAAACAACTGCCTATGACTTACTTTCAGGTGTTTTTAACACCAGGCACATTGAGAACATCTTCTCTTATGCCTAAAAAGCAGCTGACACACAATCTAACAACACACACACATACCATGTGTATGTGTATTCGATTTTTCTCATATTTCCTCAGCTACTTTTATTCATATTTGAATACACACACATACACACACACACACACACACACATGCACAAACACACACACATGCCTATACACATGTACAGCTACAAGCATAAAAGCCTTCTTCACAAATGTACATAATGAGTTAATGAATACTTAAACATGTTAATCTAAATTTGATATCTGGTACGAAGTAATTAAATACATCCCTTGTTAGTGGCTAATTATTTCTACAAGAATAGAGACATGTACACACAACTAATTGTTACAATCCTGGACTTGGCTTTCAAACGAACACAAATTTCATGCCACTCTCGCTGGATATTCATTATTAGATCATTAAAATGCTAATTACATTAATTACTTATTGTTGCATCTTACCTAATAATTTTATACACAAGTGTTACTGTTTACATGTGTGTGGTGGGGGGAGGTGTAAGTGCCATCCTTCTTTCTTTTACAAGGATTCATAGGACCATTGATCAAATCCATATCCTAATTATGTATGTATATTTGTATATACATACTCATGCACACACCTACATAGATATATATATATATGTGTGTGTGTGTATATATATATGTATACATACACACACACATACATATATATATACATATATATGTATGTATGTATATGCATGCATGCACGCACGTGTGTGTGTGTGTGTGCATGCGTGTGTGTGTTGAGGGAAAAGGTTGGGGGAGCTGTGTTTGTCAGAAGCTTCCTGCCTTGTCTTTGGCCCCGTTTGCTCAGCTGAGCCCTCTGCTTCTTAGATTGCCATTCAAGTGACTCAGCATTGCAGCAGTAAGGACCTGGTACAGGAGTTCCAGGGTTCTTGAGTAGTGTGGAACCATTTCTTTGCCACTATCGTTGCCAGCTCTGCCCTGACCCAGAGCAGTGGCACCTGTCAGAGTTCCAGCAATGGGTTAACCAGTGTAGGTGATGACATTCCATCTGAGTACAGGGACACACAGAAATACCCTAGGTTGGTGTCAGGGTGCTCAGTAAAACTACAGGGTGTGAGGGGCTCATCACTGTTGTCACAGCATCTTTCTGGGAGTGGGGAACACTGATGTAAAAAACTGTAGTTTCAAGTGATTTCTGGTCATCTCGCTTCAGCTCCTCGTTACTTGGTGTTAATCACGGGAACTCAGAGCGTGGTACTTGTGTGGTTACCACTTTGATCCATTGATGTGCAGATGTCTGTTTATGCTGACCTCATTTTCAGACATGTCCAGACCAAACTAGTTAGAAGAGAGCACAATAAGTCATCTCTGCTCCAAACTATGCAAATCTGCAATGGGAGCAAAGAGTCAATCAGGGAGGTCATGGATGGAGAGTTAGAAGTGTCATTGACATTAAGGAAGCACAAGGAGATGCAATCATCTGTGAAGATAGAGCAATCACCGTGTCTGTGTGTGTGTGTGTGTGTGTATGTGCACAGTGCCCTGTTGTGTGATATGGTGGACTCTGAGGAAGGTAGGGGTAGACGAGGAATGGCTTGTGAAAGGTGTACGGGTCATGCCCAGAAGCTCTGTCATCATGAATACAGTGATGGATTTAGTGTACAGGTAGGCATTCATGGTCCCACATATAAAGCACCTGTGTTGGTGCCATGTAAAAAGTACCTGTGACACACAAAAAGCACCCAGCACACTCTCTGGAGTGGTTGGCATCAGGAAAGGCATCCAGCCATTGAAACCAAATCAAAACACATGACTGGAAGTTGCTGTCCAACCCATGTCAGTTTGCAAAAAAAAAAAAGATGTTAAATAATAAAGCTTGGCGATAACTATGTGTGTGTGTGTGTATACACACATATACACACACACACATGTATATTATCATCAGCATCATCATCATTTGATGTCCGTTTTGCATGCAAGCAGGGATTGGATAGTTTGACAGGAACTGGCCAGCCAGAAGACTGCACCAAACTCTACTGTCTGTGTGTCTGTGTGTGTGTGTAAACTTTTGCCAGAGATTGGAGGAGAGAAAAGAGATAGAAAGAGAGGAGGAGAAAAAGGTAAGGAAGGAAATAGAAAGATCTTATAATGTGTGACCATCCTTACGGAAGATCGTTGAGTGGAGAGGTTGACTACTTTTTAGTAAACAACACACTCACACAGGCACACAGACACACACACAAGCACTCAGAAGTATTGTCTCACATATGTCATAGTGATTTGCAAATCTCTGATTCACTAAGACTATTTATGTAATTAGTAGACAAAAACTCCCTGTAGATGTGTTTAAAATCTAAAACAGAAAGCAAGGGAAATAACTCCAATAGCATCAAGGCATTGAATTTTTTGTAAGGAAAGGCACAAGTGTGGTATATTCTGATGGTGAGTGTTTGGAAATGCCAAAGGTGGTTTAACAAATTCAAAAGTAGGGATTTTGATCTTTTGGATGGGTACTGGTCAGGAAAACTATTCCCAATAAAAAGAGCAACTGAAGAGGATCCCCATCAAAGTATTGGGGGACTTATCCCAAACGCTTTGGGATAAGTTTTGGTTCATTGTGCAAGATATCTCAGCAGATTGGGAAAGTGTATAGAGAAGGGAAGTGGGTACCTCATGAACTCTACTCTGAAAATAAAGTGGTATGTTCTACAAGATAACCCCCCCCCCCAAAAAAAAAAGATAAATTCATTTTAAACCTTACAGTTTAACACTCTAGATAATGCAATTTGTTGGGAGTGGGAGGGCAAGGCTGGAACGAATTGGATTAAGGGCCTGCATGATTAGGATTCCCTTGGAGCAAAACCACAAGAAAAATCAGGACTAGCCAACAAGGGACCCTCCATTGCAGTTGATTGATTGGCAAGACATAGCAGTCGAAACTCAGGTTAAAATGCATTCTGCTTAAAGAAAAATAAAGTCACATTTGCATAATGTATTCGCAGAGAGATTGTCTGAAAAGCTGGAAAAAAATGGAAAAAAGACTGGTTGGTCACGTCGGAATGTCTTTGGTCATAAGTCTGCTTAGAGTTTGCTTGGCACGAGAAAAATTGGCAGCTTCATGGGACAGTGGAGAAAAAAAAACTATTGTAAAAGTGAAAGAGGACTGGGATGTATTTATTAGTATTATTGGTAGCAAATTTAATTTGGTCCTTACTGGGTATTGAGCCCAAAACCGCCGCCACCCTGGGTCCACAACAATCTTCATGCCGTTGGCTTCATTATAATAATTCCTCAAATCCATTCATTCAATCGATCCAACAAAAAAGAAAAAAAAAATTTCTGACTCCAACAAAAATCAATCATACAACGACACCACCACCACCACTACTACTACTAGTAGTGCAGCTACAACCACCACTACTACTACTACTACTGTAGCTGCTGCTACTACAATGACAACCACCACCGCTACTACTATTACAGCTATCACCGCCGCCTCCACCACCACCATGACTACCCTATTGCCCGCTAAACACTGACCTGTCATCTTATCTAATAAAACATCTGATAAAACACTGCCAAACCTCGTCGAAGGAATAACGTTTCATGTAAGTATATCAGAGAGAGAGAGTGTGTGTCCATGCCATATTACATATGTAGTTATATATTTGTATACCTACAGCTTGATATATATATATATATATATATATATATATATATATATATATATATATATATATATATATATATACATACACAATGCTGTCTATGCTAAGTGGTTGTGTGTTGGTAGTCTTGTATAGCAATAATTAATTAATTACAAATATTTTACATGAAAATATAAATCCCAAACAAGAAAATATAATCATGAGCGAAGAAAGAAGAAAAAAAAAAAGCCCAAAGAAACCTCAATTCAAAAGTAATTGCATGAATCGGTGTCGTTGCACCATAAAGGGTGAAACAACTTATTGAAGCAAGTGGGGAACCGTTTGCGGCAATTAGCGCGGGCGATGGCGAGACTAAGACGGTGGTAACAGCCAAGTGCGGCAAGTTTCCATTTATGTCACGTTTGCCTGTCTTATCTTTTCTAAAACTAATTCCTAGAGTTTTAAAGAATCTGGTCTCAGTCTGGAGAGAATTCAGTAATAAAACACCAAACATAAAGTTAATTGATTTGTCGTGAATATTGGAAACATCTCGAGTTTCGGTGAAAGACTTTCGCCTACGTTTGCTTTCAGTTTCTTAAACAAAGCTTGCTCGTGGTTTTAAAATTATCTTTCTATCCAAATAGAATGTCTGTGTGGTGGATGTATGTATGTGCATATATCTATATAGAAGTTTGTATTTATCCAAATAGAACTGTTGTGGTGTGTAAGTCTATGTAGAAGTCCACATCTATCCACACAGCTGTTTTCGTATGCATGAACACTTGCATATATATGTTTAATCTGTCTAATCTCTATGGATATATAGTATTTCTGTATATTTATAATGTGTTCGATATTCATCCATAACGTGGTGTTCCTTTCCTGACTAAAAAACTGGTGAATATCGAAGAGAGAAACCAGGAAATAAAAGAGGAACATGTGTTCGGAGGGAAATAACTGTTTTGCTCAGCTGTAATTTCCTTCTTATTAAATATATTTTCCTCATAAACATACAGAGGACCTCTATCATTTCCACCACCAAACCCATAATCGATATCTCCACCACTGCCATCATCGATCACTCTAATCAATAAACACTATCATCGCTATCGTCAATACCAATCAGTACCACTAGCACTGCTATCATCGATACCAATCGATACCGTGGGAACAATAACAACCCCCCAAAATCATCTCAAAACATCAATAAAATTTAAAGCGGTCAGGTCACCAATTATCTCTACTCCATAATCATTGCTTTCACGTTTTTTTCTTTTTCTTAAGGTGGATCTCTTCTCCTTCTGATATCTATCTACACACACTCACATACACATAAACACACATACATATTCCCATAAATGTAAAGTAAAAGGCCCATCCTTTGTTGTTTCTTTTTTTTATTTTATTAATATTTATATCAATTAAAACCCACAAACGAACACACACACACCACATCCATCTCCATTCTCCTATCAACACACTTGAATCAGTGGGTGTCACTCTATCTTTATTTTTATATATTATCTATAAACGTTTATTATATTTTCAATATTTGAATCGCTTTGCGAAAGACTGGTGAGTTATTGTTATTTCAACTATCTTATCAAATTTGTATAATTTTATTGTTTCTATGCCTTAAATATTTACCATTTCACACACTCTTCTCCTCTCTCACGTTGGAGCCACCAAGGAGGCAGTCGGGAGCCGCCTCCACTTTCAGATCGTTCGACCTGCTAAAAATAGCAGTAGAATAGACAAACCTCCCTTAAAATCGCAGCCGAAAACAAAGAAGATACGTTGGATAATATCGTCTTTGGCTGTCCATCTACAAAAGAGGGAAAATACTAAATGATTGTCGAGGGAATGTCTTTGATTATAAGCCTGCTTGGGTAGAGCTGACCTGGGGTTAAACAACAACCTAACATCTGTCACATACATGCATATATGTATATATATATATACACACACATAGTATATATATAATACTATGGTATATGCACATTAAGTAAGCTATACAGAATGCTGTATAATAAATTCAATCGCAGCATTCTGACTGTGACACAACTTGTCCTTAAATATTCTTATTTCCTCTGCAATTGCTATGCTTTATAGAATTCCATGTCGTTGCCTCTTCCATTCTTTTTACCAAATCTATTAGAATCTGCAGCTGTTCTGCCTGGAACCAACAGAAAGCCGGCATTTTCGTCTTTTCTGTCTTTTCTCGACCAAGTTGAATGTTTGGTTTGTAAATTTATTATATTTTCACGACGGATGGCAATTGGAAGATTAAACCAAGAAATGTTATTTATATATGGCTCGCTGCACGATTTCCATAGCTTCAATGCAGTAATATATATATATACATTCAGTGTTTATATAATAATTAGTCACATAAATATATACACACATGCATGTGTATATACCTGTGTGTGTGTGTCATATATATAAATATACGTACACCTACACACCTACATGCACGTGCAAAGTGAGTGTATATATATATATATATATATATATATATGTGTGTGTGTGTGTGTGTATGTATATTTGTGTGCATTGAATAGGCAGTATATATTTTATGTATGTATACGCTATTAAAACCCAAGACTGACAAATTTTGTTCAGAGGTGTTCGCTTCTCGCCATTAGAAGTTGCTTTTGTCATCATAGTCATATTTGAAGTTTTATTATAGTTTTGGCAGGGTGGTGGTGGTAGTTGTTATTATTGCTAAGGCGGTAGATTTGGTGCGTCGGACAAAATGCCTTGTGGTGTTGTCGTTTCGTAACAGTTCCTTTACGTTCAAAGTTCAAAACGTCGCCTTTCATCGTTCCGGAGTCCGACTCCTTCCCTTCCAGAAATTCCAGGCCTTGTCTTTAAATCAGAAATACCATTTATGTGCTGAATTTAGCGGAAAAGAATGGATTTAGAAGGAAATCGTGCCATTATTTCGATTGTCATTGAAGAGGCAATAATGCTTATTAATAGTAATTCATTTATAAACTCGTCTACCAAGTATTCTACTTTTCTCCTGCCAAGAAAATTAAAGATTTATCCTAGATTTTGTATTATTTATAATTATAACTGAAAAGAATTATGCGTGTATGTGAACCTGTGTGGTGCGTTGCGTATGTCCATGTGTTAGTGTGTCTATGGTGGTTGTATGAATTTTGACCCTCTCAGTTGAATCTGAAACTCTGGTGAGTAACGATTTGGTCAGCGAGATTTCCGCATTCACTCAGCCATTTTAATTAGACCAATTGTGATCTGAATGTTGAATTTATTTATTTTTCAAGTTGTCATTATGAAAGTTAGTCTGACAGTCTGCAATGTAGGTTCGAAACCCCAAACCGTTTCACTTATCGTCGTCGACAACCTACCCTAAGAAAGGCATAGATGATGCTACACAGTTTTATTATTTCTTTCCCTCCACGTTCTGGTTAAATAATCTATCTATCTACATTAGTTGTAAACCATTTCACTTCACATTTATCGATTATAGGAGCCAACGTACGAGCTTCTATTGTTGCCTCTCTCGAGTCTTCTTGCTAGAAAAATAGCAGCCAAATCTCAATTATGTCAGACACATTTTGCTAACTTATGAAAAAGGATGGACACGTCGGTTAATGCAGTCCTTCAAACACTTATTCAAAAATTAAACAGGATTGTCATTGTTTGAATATGTTTAGTCATAGGTCAGCCCGATCAAGGCCGATTTCAAGCTGAACAACCACAATAACTTTGATCAATAATTGATATTGTAAATCTCTTTCACTCCGCCCTAAAATGTCTGACTTTGCCATTTGTAAAAACTTTTATTTTTTAAAAAAAGAAATCTAAATTTGACTTCCGACTCGGTTTCCTTTGCTGTTTCAGAACAACCTTCAGTCGCTAAAATAATTAGAAAAAAAGTATGAACACCACAACTTTATACTTTGTCTCTTCTATAAATAATTGTCAGTTGTTTTCTTTATCATGATTACTTCCAGCGGTCTTGGGTTCGATTCTCACAGTCCATATAGTTTTTTGTTTTACTGTAACCCGCCCTTCTCTTAAACACAATGTTTTATTAGAATCTTTTTCTTTATTTTCTGATTGTGGTATTAAATGTAATGTAAAATTTACATAAATGATTTCTTGCTAAGACAATGTTACTTCGAATTTCGATAAAAGCTGAGCTTTTGTGACGCTTTTTGCCTTTTTTTAAAATCATTGTGTGAACAAAGTTATTCAGTTTCAACGAAGAGACGAAACCAGTTGGTAAAACGAACGTAAGGAGGTACATTAATCTTTCACAAGAATTCTCGAGACTGTCAGAAAGAATGATTGTTAAATAGCTTCCTCTTTTGAGTTTGTGTGTACTGACGGCTTGTCTTGAATATCATTCGGTTAATGTAGTCAAGTAGATCCGGGGGCAAACCGAGGAGGGGGTCTCGCTAGGGTCTTTCACTACCAGTCATACAATCTGCATAATCCTATATATTTACTTATTTCAACTATGCTATAGTTTTCCCAAGATCTATGCTGTGTGTGTACAAACATACACCCACACACAAATATATACATAAACGCACGCACACACATATATATATACGCACGCACACACAGACACATATATATATATATATATATATATACACACACGCACGCACACACACACACATATATACACACATTTTTTTGATATCGCAAAGGGATTAATTGCTGTTTGGTCAGCTGTCGATTTTTACCCATTTCCGTTCTGCCAACATCTTCAACCGCACCATCATTTATCCTTATTTTTTTCTTTTATTTCCCCCCGTCTTTCCATTCTGCACCTCCACTCTATACAAGGCCATAACCACCATCTTCTCTCGTACAAAACACTTGTCCGACACTTACCACCATCGAACCACTCATTACACACCAAGCCAACCATCCGTCCACCACATCTCCATCATGCTTTACCATCGTCTCACCGCCACTTCTATATATTTTTTCTTTTTTTACCCCTTTCCTTCCGACAATAGTATGGGAGTCCTAGGTACAATGACAGCTCCTCCAAAACTCTGCTGTACAAAAAGACAAAACCAAAAAATGCATCAAACAATAAAAATAAATGAAAATTGGACGGTCACGGCTGGAATGTCTCCCCCCATTCCATGTGACTTTAGCCTTAAACTTCTATTTTCTCCTTATTTCAAACCTCAGCTCTAACAATCTTTTGCTTTACAGTTTCCATGAGAGAACCTCTTTTATCTTTTTTTATTTCTGATTGCCATTTTATTTGTCTATTTATTTTTCTCCGAAATATACCAATCTCGCCTTATTTAGTCATTTTTCTCGACTCCGGCTGGTCCGACTCTGTAGTTGCTGCTCCACTTCAAATGTCACCACCTCCTCCTCCACCGCCACCACCACTGCTATGACCATCGCCGCCGCCATCAAAACAACAATAACAAAAAACTACCAGTCACCCACCCACTTTTGTTGTTCTGTTTGCCGATTCGGGTATATTTTTGAATGTTGTTTATTGATACATCTGTTCGATCCTGTTAGGGGTGTGTGTCTGTGTTATTGCCGTGTTAAGCATTACAGATCCGTAATTAAATCTGTTTGTTAATGAAAGACAATTTGCTTTGCGTGTCTAAATAGATTTCATTAAATCTTCCTCTTTCTCTCCCATACACACCCACATTATATATGCATGCACATATATATGTATGTATACATATATACTGATTTGTGAATGTGCATATATATATATATAATGTGTGTGTGTGTGTGCATACGCTTTTTCAAAAACAAACAAAGAAAGCAATATTCTATATTCTTGAATAATTACAAAATATTCTACAAAAATATATTTTTAAGAAATGGACTTCCGCGACTAGTTTTAACACTGACTGGGCAATTCAATTTTTTTTAAAAATTGAAAAGGTACTGAGACATTTTGCTACAATCATTAATTATGTTTATAATAATTAGTAATATCTATTATAATTAATAATGCCTTTTCTGACGATGTCAACAAAACGTATGATGAGAAATAATATTTTTTAAAAAATACCAACATTTCCATTTAGTAACTTGTATTTTAAGTATAACCTTTTAATTTCTGAAGCAAAAACAAACAAAATAAAACTTAAATCTTCTTCGTAGTCGGTGTTGACTTCGTAAATTTAATTCTTGCGTGTGTCTTGAGTCCTTAACTTTGGAGTTATTTGTAACGTCGCTCCGGTCGAGTTCGGGGCCCGGCTTCAGACACAGTCGCCGCCTCCCTCATAATTTCATTTTAACCTTGACGTCGTTACCATTTTTCACCATTCTTTCGTGCTTTATCATCTGTGAAAGTAGGTTTCAATCAAGCTGCGAACTTTGGTCGCTTTTCTGTTTTTTTCATCGATATTGAATAGCAGCCGCGTGCATGGCGGTGACGAGTGGGTGGGAGCTAAAATATCCTTTGACCCTTTATCTTTCACTACATTTACACATATGTGCATGTGTGTCATACATTCGTTCGTTTTCTCTTCTTTTTTTTTTTGTTATGGTTTGGGCGGGAACTGATTTTAAAACCGGATTTTACGGCCGAATACTCTTCCTCACACCAAACCCCACGTTTTTCCGGTTAAGGTTTTTTAAAAATTTTCACAGGTCTTTAATGACCACACACACACGCATACATAAGTCACTGAGGAAGTCTCTACATGCACGCTTGACCTGCTAGAAATAGCTGCCAGGTTTCTCAGATCACATATTATTACAGTCTTTGAAAAGGGATAACTTGGTTAATGTAACCCAAGGTACACAATTACTGAAAAAAATTAGGGGTTAGTCATAGCTAAAATGTTTTTGATCAGGGGCCTGCTTGATTAGGGCTGGCTTTGAGTCTGAACAACACCATCCCTAGGTGTTGTTTCAGGACTGTATGGATGTTATATCAATCCATCCAACCAATGCCAGCATGGAAGATGGACATTAAATAATGATGCTGATGTCTGGTTGTTTAAATCACAAGCACAATCCATGTGACAGGCTTCCACACAGTCTCCATCTACCCAACTTTCATTCACAAGGCTTGGGTTGACCCAAGGTTTGGGTAAAAAAACAATTTGCCCAAAATGCCCAGCAATTTACGGTTGAACCTAGGGCTCCAAGATAGTGAAGCAAACTTCTTGGTTAAGCCTGTGGGCCTATAAGGCATTTGGGGTCAGACTAATGTACGCTTCCTTTACAATTGTGTGAATTGACGGGTTGTGTTGTGATATAAAGGCTCCCTGATTGGTGGTCAGTTGAACAGTGAGATATGTGGATGCATTGAGTGGACGACACCTAATGTTGGAGGCTGACCATCTTGTATTTTCTCTAGGCCAACGAGGAAGCAACTGCACTGTGGTCTGACCTCTGAGAAATAGCAACCAAATCACTCCAACGTTTTTAAAAGGCATGGCTCAGTGGTTAAGAAGTTTGTTTCCTAAGCATGTGATTTGGGATTCAGTTCCACTGTGCAGCTGTCTTCTACTCTAGCCCTGGGTCAATCAAAGCTTTGTGAATAAATTTGACTAACAGAAACTGAAAGAAGCCCATTGTGTTGTGTGTATGTATAAAGTGTATAAATTTGTGTTTGTGTCCTTTTGCCGTGATATCATGTGATGGTTTTCTAGTTTTAGGGAAGTACTACCTTACCTGGAAACTAGTGAAGGTTGGTCACAGGAAGGGCATCCAGCTGTAAAGATACCTGCTTCAACAAATTCCATTTGGTCAATGCAACCATGGAGAAATGATGATGATGATGAGTATATTTTGTTGGAAAAGCTATAAATGGTCATGTGACTAACAAGTTTATTTCTCAATAGAGTAGAGTTGAAAGTTCAATCTCTCACCACAGTACCTTGGGAAAGGGTCTTCTTCTGTAGCATCATTAATGCCCTCTGTTAAATATGGTACCCAGAAACTGGTGTTATGGAATGTATTTGATGTGGATGTGTGTGTGTGTGTGTGGTAAAAGAGGGGTATCTATGTACAATGTATATGTGTGACATGTTATGGTGTGGTGATGTGTGTGAGGTTGTAGATTTCTGATGAAATGGGGGAGTGTATATGTTTGTGCCTGAGCCTGTCTCCATGTGTGTGAGTGAGGTGAGTAATTATGTGTGTGTGTGTGTGTGGTATGTTCAAGTAGTGCAGATGTGTAGGACGATAGTGTATGATATGGGTGTGTTTATGTGGTGTACGATAGCATGGCGTAATTTAAGCAGAGATACGATCAATGGTATGAGATCAGAGGCATGAAGATTATTGACATTAGTCCGGGTGTACCATGATGTATGAATTGGGAGTAGGTTCATCAAAACTGTGATTATGACTACAGAGGTAGAGAAGGCATGGGACTTGTAAGGAATTGAAGATATGAAGTGGTTGGGGTGGTGATAAAGGGTGGTTGGGGTGGGCAAGGAGAAGGAGAGGTTTGGATAGGTAATTGGTGGCAAAGATGGCAAGAAGATCGAAGGAGGAGGAGGGGAGAGATGGTGAAGGTGAGGGTTGAATGGATAGAATTGCTGAAGGTGAATTGAGTGATGGTAAGAGAGGTGACCATAATACAATCATTGCTGTACTTACTTTAGACTTCATGGGTGGGACCTGTGAACTTGGGCTCTTCCTGGTTCCCATGGCCATTCCTTTGAATATCGGTAAAATTTACTGTCGAAAGTGGCAATTCAAAGTAAGGACAAGCTCAGCAAGGTAAGGGAGATTAGAAGAGCTTCAGGGCTCCCTACATAATGTGGGATGATGGTGAGTTAGGGATTTGATATCTCAAGTGGAGAATGGAGGAGCTTGGTGGGAAGAAGAAGAATGAGTTGGAGAGGTGAAGAATGGGATTTTCTTGAATAGGAGACGGAAGGGTAGTGACTAAGGGCTGGGGAACCTTCTCGAGGGGGTGGCATAATTGCTAGTGGTTATGACGGGGTGACCAGAGTCATTATATTTATGAATTTGGCAAAGGAAATAGGTGGTGGGGTGCGAACAATATAGTTGGGGTCAGTGGGGGAAACGACAAAGTGATGAGATTTTTTTTTATAGTGGTGGACAGAAGAAGTTGAGTAGGGGTGAGGGTCTGATAGAAGGGGTTAATAGAAGAAGGGTGTGTTCTATTGGCTTAATACTTCCTCCCTATAGAGGCCTGTTTACCATACATCTACTTCACCACCTTTATCGGCTGATTTCATCACAATTATATTTTTGCATTGGGGTTGGTCAGTGTGATGTGCTCAGTTTGAGTAACGTTGAAGCAATGCAATCACTTAAAAAAGTCAAAAGAGTACACTGGTGACAGCATCCAGGGTTTCAAATTGACCTGGGGACCAGTATGCAATTGGAGCATTGATGGTCAAAGGTAGTAGAAACCACAGCTGGAAGCCCTTCCTAATGCCAATCATTTTGCAGAGTGCGCTGGGTGCTTTTTTTTATTTGACACCAGATTGCAGTGAGGTCACCAAGTAACTTGCAAGACAAGACCCCCTCAACTGAGTGGGGAGTAGTCGTGAGGGAGGTGGCTTTGTGCCAGGTGTGGAGAGGTTAGGGTATGAATAGAGGGACAGTCGATAACATCGTTGCCAGTGCTAACTTGGAACTTATTTTATCAACCCCAAAAGGATGAAAGGCAAAGTTGACTTCTACGGGATTTGAACTTAAATAATAATTTTTCTTTATTAGCCACAGGGGCATAGATGAGGGAAATCACAAGGACACCGTCCTTAGTTTTTGTGTTGTCCTAAATATTTATTTCTAGCCCTTAAAGAAAAGTATTATAAAGAAAAGTATTATTGTCCTTTTCTTTATAATACTTTTCTTTAAGGGCTGGAAATAAATATTTAGGACAACACAAAAACTAAGGACGGTGTCCTTGTGATTTCCCTCATCTATGCCCCTGTGGCTAATAAAGAAAAATTATTATTTGAGTTCAAATCCCGTAGGAGTCAACTTTGCCTTTCATCCTTTTGGGGTTGATAAAATACGTTCCAAGTTAGCACTGGGAACGATGTTATCGACTGTCCCCTTCCCTAAAACTTCGGGTCTTGTGCCCATAATAGAAAGAATTATCATCATCATCTTTTGGCAGAATGAAAGTCTGTATCACAGAACCGGCGAACATGCCGGACCAGAATTAATATTTCATCGACTGAGATCAAACACCTTTACCGATCGACTTTTGCCTTTTGTTATTCTGCTGACTGGTGGATCGACAAAGTACCAGTCATACACTGTTTCGATATAATCGATCCGTAATAATCTGATTTCTCTCTTCCTTAAAAAAAAAAAAATTGAAATTCATGGCTTTGTTCCTTTGTTAGAGAAGAATTACTCCAATTGGCAGAAACTGCATTCGATGACTTCGACATTTTTATTTACATCTCTTTTTCGTGCCAAAATCAACTTCTTTTTTCCTTCTTCTTTTGCCTTCCTTTCTTCCTTACTTCAGATGATGAGGGAAAATGTACTCGTAATATACTTGAGTTAATTCGATCGCCTTTCACTACACACCTCTTGCAAACTCGTGGCCTCCTGCCAATGTTAAGGAAGAAGAAATCATTAAATATTCCAGCAGATAGGATAGATAGATGGTTATTAAGCTGATAGGCTAAGCTCAACCAGCCCAGCGTTGTTGTAAAAAGGAAGAAACCACCGACATATGGATGACACATCCAATCCTCCTACCACTGCTTCCTCATCCCTCTTAGCCTCTGCCGCCCCCCTCCCGCCTCTGCCGACTAACCCTCTTTTGTCTACATTTAAGCTTCATACAACCGTCACTCCTCCCCCTCCTACTTTCATTGTTTCCACTTCTTCCTACTCTCCTCTCTCTTCCCTTCTTTTTCCTTTTCTCTCTTCTTCTGCATGTCTCTTTCTTTCTTTCTTTCTTACAACTACTACTATAGCTACTAATAATACAACTACTAATGCTATTATTGTTTTTTTTCCTCTGATTGTTCATATGTTCTTTTGTTTTGTTCTTTAATTCTACTACTTCTGCTGCTGCTAATATGGAGATCGTGTATTTTTCTCCTTCCTTTGTTACTGTGCAATAAACTCATTTTTTCTTTTTCTCTCTCTCTCTCTCTTTTGCAGAGGAAGAAGCTTAGTCTGGGTTCGGGCAATTTGCAGAAAACATCAACGATTACTGGGGAGGACACGGATTCATTATTACCCCTGGTTTGGTACACAGATATTTCTGTTGCAAAGTGGCTTGAACTTATAATAGATACATACATGCATACATAACATAAGAAAATAGACATAGATTAGGAGATAACATTTTATGCCCAGCTAAAAGCACGTGCACATAATATATATATCTTTATGCATATACACCCTCGATCATTCAATACAGTGAGATATACAACTGCAGGCATCTAAATGTATTACATATTAAATGACAGAGAGTTCTTTTAAACCCACCTCCACTAAACTCATTGCCTGTCGACTTGTCCACCTCCCTCTCTCTTCCTTCACGTTTTTAACATTCGTCAAATAACCACACAAGATAGACTTACAAACAGCACTAAACACACACACACACATATATATATATATATATATATATATATTCATTCCGGCAGGCACACACATACAGACATAGAGTCGAATATCTAGCATTAGATTAGGGCAAGCCACTCTTTACCACATCGTACCAGCAGGATTTATCTCCGCACTTTACATCAACCAGCATGTCGTTTGTGCCAAAGAGTAAATTTCGACATGTCTTCGGCAAAGCACTCCGTCGGGACCAATGCTATGATGGTATCCGTATCACCAAAAGTTCCTGGGATTCTACCTTTACTGCTGTCAACCCGAAGTTTGTGGCCATTATCACCGAATCCGCCGGTGGTGGTTCGTTTCTCGTCCTTCCTTTGGCAAAGGTAACGATTTTTTAAAAAAGAATTATCGATTATAGTGTGTGTGTGTGGAGGGTAATCTTTAAAGTTATTGTTCCTACACAAACTTAAAACAATTAAAGGACAGGTTCATTAATGGTAACTTTTCATAATTGATTTACTAACTTATATTTCAGTGAGTAAATTCAGTTAGACAACCCCTCCCTGTATGTAATACATACACAAGTATATATATATATATGTATACACGTAGAAATCCTGGGGGCGTAAAACAAGTTCTTTCTAACCTTTTCAAAAGGATTTTGTTGACAAAACTTTAAAGATCGCCGTTTATAGAATTGCTTTTTTTATATTTCAGTGAGAAGAAGAAAAAAAAAGAGCATTCGGCGAGGTGTTTGCCCTCTATTTTGATTTTATTTTAGTTGTATTTTCACGATTTTCTAATATATGTGTGTGTGTGTGTGCCTTTATTTGCGAGCACTGGCTGTTGTAATGAAGAAATCTTACGGAAAGGGAATTTATTAAAAACTCCTTTTTTTTCTACTCAAAAATAAATCACACCATCAAATTCAATCCTCATCTCGATTTGTCCTTAACAGAAATATATGGCATTTCATCACATTCGCAGTGTTTGTACACCAGTATCCCCTTCGGTTGTCACCATTCCTCAATATTCCCATAAAAAATAAATAATCTTCTAAACTATTTCAGATTTTAAACCGGTTGAGGCTTTCTTTGTCACTTTTAAGTCTGCCTCCTTTGAAACACTGCGTTAGCGACGAAGGGGTTCTTGGAAATAGATGCAGTTCATAAAAAAAAATGAATTTATTGTTTCTTTTGAAATTAATTTGAGTTTACATTTGAAATAAAAGTGGAACCGTTTAAATTTTTGTGTTGTGTGTTAGTGTGTGTGTATATAGTGCGTGTGTATATATATAGTGTGTGTGTGTATGTATATAGTGTGTGTGTGTGTATATATATATATAGTGTGTGTGTGTGTATATATATATATATATATATATAGTGTGTGTGTATATATATAGTGTGTGTGTGTATATAGTGTGTGTGTAAATGTATGTGTGTGGATTCATGTATTGTCTTCATATTCTTACATCGAAAAGCATTTTTAAAAAGACTACAAATTCTCTTTTACTCCCCGAGGCCTGACTGCAGTAACGGAAACCCCGTAGATACAGATTTAAAAATGTTGCCCATATATGGCACAAGTTAATTCGAAGACCTAGTTTTCGGTAATGACAGTCACGGGCGTGGATAGACCAAGTCGGCTCCTATAACTGTATTGCACAATTATGCATATTAGTGCGGCACAGTGTCAATAGCTAAAAATTATTCCAGTCTTTCCACTAAAATGGTTCGGAGTATAGAGAATCAATTATATTCGAGGCATACTGAGATTCGTGTGTGTATATAATTATATGTTAGTGCACGTGTCCGTTATACACGCTGAGAGTTGACGTGGGGGGGGGGGTTCCTGGAATAAATTATCTGATGATTTATGCTTCTAATAACCTTCTTCAAACGCACTCACGCGTGTATAAATGTGAAATCATTTCTGTCCCCAAGTTGTTTGTTTAACCTATTTGATCAAAGACCATTTTCGTCTGTCTTAAATGTAGGCACCACACTGTTCAGATTTTGTCTCTTTTTAAAACTGTAGGTTATCATTATTTGAAGGCGATTTAGCTGACATTTCTAGCTGGTTTAGTGACCATTAGCTTAGAAGACCCCCTCACTAACATGTGTTTGCTTTATCTAAGTAACCACTCCATGCTGTCTCTTACATATTTCTGTTTGAACCAAAGAAGAAAAAAAGAGCCTCCACCCAGTCACTGTCTTCCTTCAAACACATCCTACCCTCTTCAAAACGAAAGGACAGATTGCATAACGGAGTCCTATATAGACAGTCTAAAATTAAAACCGGGTTGATTATGCTAAACAACAACACATGTCTGTTTTCGTGCCTGTATATGTAAAGTACATTTATGGGTGTGTGTGCATGTTGGTCTGTTGTAGGTGCATTGTGTGTGTGCATATATATAATATGACTCTCTTAGCAAACATATGTCCATGCTATCATCATTGTATACATCTATTTTCTTTTTTTCTCTCTCATCCTCTTTGTGCGTGTCTATCTTATACACACATATCCATACATATTTAAGTGACAAGTGTATATATATATATATATGTGCATATACACGGACATATCTTAAATCTATGCATATATATATATATATATTTATATACACGCATTTTAGATGTGTGTGTATGTAATATATGTGTGCATATATAGTGTATATGCATATATAGTGTATATATATGTCTATATATAATGAAACGAGCAAAACATCAACTTGCTTCCCTTACACGTGACTAGGGATTGCCTCACTGCCAAATAACACATCCATTCTCTACATAATTTCCTTCCTCTCTCTCTCTCTCTCTCTCTCTTTCTCTCACTCCGTTTCTTCCTCTCTATTTCTCTCCATCCGCGGCTCAGCCTGTCCCATATTTCATAACGTGTTTTCCCTGAACCTTGTTCTTTGTTTTCTTAAGGCTCATTGTTGATAGCTAGACTATATTTTGTCATCTCTTTTCGCTCTCTCTTTCCTCTTTTGTCCACATTTCGTATTATTGATTGTTATAATTAGTAATGGTTAGTAATGGTAATGATAGTGCTACATGCTAAAGCAAAAAAGGAATTTTACGTTGAGCATTGATCCTAGTAATTAGATTTGGAGATAATTGGTGTTTATCTCATTGTTTTATTTATTCTTTTTGTCAGAAATTCAGAAAAGCAACCATGTCGAGAAATAGAAAGGAGGGAACCGCTCGGTTTTCACTCGACCTCTCTCAAAGTGAAAAGCCTTACTGTCTCAAGGGAAAGAACGCTCGATAATGTAGCTTAAAAAAAAGGCGAGATGGTTACGGTTGGACTGCTTACGGTCAGTGGTTACGGTCAATGGTCTGTTTGATCAGAGTCAAAAAGCACGAACCAGCGAGGGAGTGAACATCTGAGTAGTCGATCAAATTGCTAAACATCGAAGCCAAATCTCGATCAAATCACACCCTGCCGTCTTTAACTATGAAGGACACATTGTAGAACATGGTCCTGCATAAGATAGGTTGACCACGTCAGTCTTTGGTCATATGTCTTCTGCTTGCTCGTACAGGGGTGGCCAGAGAGAGAGAG
>NC_069005.1:639367-646853 GCF_001194135.2 Octopus bimaculoides
TGCTCGTACAGGGATGGCCAGAGAGAGAGAGAGAGAGAGAGAGAACCTGTGTGGTTGCTCGACTTGGCAGAAATAGCAGCCTAATCTCATTGGAATCCCCTGCTTTTAAACTAGGTGGGACACATTGCATTATGAAGGTCTGTATTCGTTCCTGGGAAACAGTCATGGTTGGAATACCTCTGATCCGTAACCTTTGCCTCATCAAAGGTTATGGATCTAAACAAATTATGAATTTCATGGGCTTAATCTCTATGTGGTTGTTCAACTTGTTAAAAATAACAGCTAAACCTCCTTCGGATCACACAACACATTGCTAATAGATGACACCGTGTAGTCCTAGATACACTGATTGTTCAAAGTGGACCTGAGATTAAACAACAACAACAACAGATTAAGAACTGTATTTCGTGTGTGTGTGTGTGTATGTGTGTGTGTGTGTGTGTATGTGTGTTTAGAAACACACATACACCTTATTTCAGAACAAAGGCTGAGTTTTTAAACTTGCAATAGAATGTGTTTGTCCTATCAAGTGTGTATTCAAATAAGTTTCCTCCTCCTCCTCCTCGTTTCACATTTGATTTCCATGCTGTCATGAGTTGGTCAAGTGCTTGCTGCACTCCTTGATGCAGTGGAGGGCCACTTCTCACTTGTCAGTTAACCTTTTGTTTTGGTTTCTATGGTCAAAAACCCTTCCTAACAGCTGCCACTTGGTGCATTTCGTTTTTAGTGGCACCAGCACTTGTGGGGTTGTCAAGTCTTTGACCAGGCTAAAGAGGTTTCTCCATCAAATACTTAACAGATTGTATTTATGGGGGGACATTTTATTGCAGTATCGGTACTACAGTAGACAGTGTGGGAGAATGAGGGACAGTAAGAGGTGTGTAAGTGGTGAGAGTGAACGATGACTGTCAACACCAGACAACCAAATAGTGAGAGTGTAGGAAGTAGAATGTAAGGGAGTGCATTCATCTAATGATGTCCCTTTATGCCTTGAAAGGAACAAGAGAGTTATGATGATAGGGATAAGAGAAGGGTTGAGTGTTTCCTTAAGTGAATAACAGGCTGCAACCATCTTTTGTACCTGCATTTTGTTTCCATAAGTCTAGCAAATGCCACTCCTATTTAGTCACTCTTTGTATGAAGCATCAATGCTGCCTGTCTATTAATCTTGAGATAGGAAACAAACCATTCTCTTTAAATTCTCTCAGTTCTATCTCAATCCATTCTGAAAACTTTGGAATTTGGAAGAAAATTTCCCACCATTTAAGGCCTCTTGATGCCAACTGGAGCCTCCAGTTAACCCTTTTGTTGCCAAATTTCTGTTAAAATATACTGCTTTTGTTTCAATAAATTTAGAAAATAATGAAGAATTTAGTAAAATAACTTTTTGTAATTAAACTAATGTTTGGAACACAAATTAAGAGAATTTTGATGGAAGTTTCTAATTTAAATTGTTTTAAAACAGGAAATTTATAGCATCACATCAGGGCAGTCTTAGGCAGTTTAGTATAAAAGGGGTTAAACGCTCTGAAGAATTACAATGCAAATAGATTCCCAGAAGACCTGATTGGAATATTCAAAGAATTTTATTTAAGTGTCATTATAAATCCCAACTTCATGATAAAAAAGCTTTTAGTTAACCAAAAACTTTTGGTAATGTTAGGTAAACAGAGCTAATGAGGAAATTATGTACTTAGATAAGAATTCTAACCACCCTCCAACCATACTTCAGAGGTCTGTAGGTGGAATAAGCAGAAGAGTATCCAATCTATTCAGAGATATTTGCAATTGAGTTTCTTCCTTTTATCTGGAATATTCCCTATCCACCCATACATACATCTTCAGAGACAAAAAAGAAAAATAATTTGGTTTAATCCATTATTCAAGGTGACTATAGCTACAAGCATAGCCAGGAACTGCCTATTCCTTGTAAGATCCCATTTTCCAACTATGCATAAATACCACAAATTATTCAACATCCATAACATTAAAGTTAGCTATAACAAATTATTTCTTGCCTTATCTAAGCCCAAAAGAAAGCTCTCTCTCTCTCTCTCTCTCCCTCCCTCCCTTTCTATGTTTTCTTTTATATATATATATATATATATATATATATATATATATATAAAAAGAATATTGATATGTGAGTGTGTGCATATATCACATATATCGCACGCATGCACACACAATTCTTTTGAGGTTAAATATGTAGGTGTACATTTATACATGTATAACCACCCTCTTCATAACCAGCTGGTCTTAAACTTCTCTGGCATGGCCTGGAGAACTAAAGACTAATTGGAAGGTGTCGGGAGCTGATCCTTGATGGACATCTATCTGCACTTTAAATATGATTTTGAATTCATTGATAATTCTCACCTTACTGACACCAACTTTGTACATCTGTACCTGCCTTTCACAGCTGTGTGTGTGTGTGATAAAACTGTTATGTCAGCTTGTGTCCCTTTATGTCATGAGAGACAATTTAAATATTCAGTTTAATGAATTTTGAAAACTGAAACCTATTTTATTTGCCTTTTGAAATAATCTGTAATTTTTATTTTGTTTTTAATTTTGATATGGGCTTATCAACCTGAGTGGTTGCAAGCTGGGGTATGTATGTGTTGACTGTATATATGTGTGTTTGTGTGCGTATGTGTGTGTGTGTGTGTGTGTGTTAATGAGTTTCTTTGCTTTTATTATAATGTGGTAGGAGGGGTGTTGTGAAGGCTGATATATAATAATGGTATTAGGATTATCGCGAATTAATAACATAAATATATGTTGAGCTAATAGAGATAAATAAAATAAATACCAGACTGCATTAAGTACTAGGGACAACATGATTGGCCAAAAACCCTTGGAGGTGATGCTACAGCATGGCCATGGTCCAGCGACTGAAATCAATAAAGGTACACACTGTGTGTGTGAAAATTGCTTTTAGTAGATGATGTACTCATGTGAAAACTCAAGTCTCAAAATGCTGGTGGTGGTGGTGGTGGTGGGGATGCATTTTGGGTCTACTGTAAAAGCCTGATTAGGCCCTGGGGGCTGGGAGAGGGAGGCAAATTAAAAAGCTGCCCCAGGAGGCACACACTGTAGTTACACCAATGGTCTTTCAGAAATGTGTGTTCAAATGATGATGATGGCAATAATGTTGTACATGATTATGATGGCAGGTTTTCATGTCCAAAGGGAAAGCAGCAAGCCCTTAAATGGTTCTGTAAACCAGCCTTTGAATAGCTGGCTCTAGTGCACTCGGGGCAGGTATATAGGCTTTGGTCATGGTGGGATTGTGATGATGACCCCTTCCTTCCTCTGGTGTTCTTTCTTCTGCTTTGGTCTTCTCAAAATTGCTTGCTGCAGTCTGGATGCAATCTCACCCCACCCCTCTTTGTTCTGCAACTCCTTCCCACCCTGCGGGGTGGTGTCTATCCTTGTCTGGGTGAGCTGGCATTTCAGCAGGTTTCTGAAATGCTTCTGGAGATGCTCCTCTGTCTCTTTTGCCCCGGCTGAGCTCACTATAGAATACAGCATTCTGGATTTGTCCACATGTGAGATGGGGCCTGACCATTTGTGATGTCCGAGCAGCAGCAGCCTGGTTTCACTGCTCTGGACATTGGTCTGCTGAGGTAGATTCTCCATGGTCAGGCATTTTTCATGTCCCCAGTTGTCATCTGTTTCCAAGCAAGCAATGAAGTCTGGGAACAAATGACATTGTTCGTATGATAGCAATACTTGCTTACAACCATCATGTGATGTGAAAATCAGAACACTCATACACACACACATATGTTGGGCTTCTTTCAGTTTTCAACTTTTAAATTCACTCACATTGCTTTTGTTGGTCTGGAGCTATAGTAAAAGACATGTGTCCAAGGTGCTGCGCAGTGGGACTGAACCCAAAACAACATGGTTGGATAGCATGCTTCTTAACCACACAGCCATGTATGTGCTTTGCCATAAAATTCTTTGTTACATTTAAAATTAATTGTAACGGAGTCAATGTATTTCATTAGAAATATAATAATGAAAGGGTTAACAAGAATAAAAGTTGTCACCATTGACCTGAATGTCACAATATTAACAAATACAGAAACTAAATTGGTTTCTTTAAAAAAAAAAAAACAAGCAATAACAAAAAAAGAAATGTGGAACTTGAGGAACCATAATGTTAAGAGGTGACTAATTCATGTCGAGCCATGAATAATGTTGCCTTAGAGTACCACTTGATACTTATTTCATCACCACCACCACCACCACCGTATCTACTAAGCTGCAACGTGATAACTGCAGCTGGTGGTTTGAAGGATCCTGAAGCTACTACAGTTGGGTTTTTTTGTTTTACATCTCTCATCTTGACCAGAAACACTGTTCTTTTTTTATTTTTTACTTTCTTGCTGATTTTATACACACATATACATTCATACATGCATGTGTGTGTGTGTGTGTGTATATATATATATATATATATATATATATATATGTAATCTTTTTTAAATATTGCTTTCACTAATTGCAGGCTTAGTATACTAAGCAGAATTGATGTGAGGTTAAGTAGCTAGACTGCTAACTATATTATTGTTGTATAACCATTGTGTCTTGCATTTTTTGACAAGCTGCTATTGTACTCTGCTTACATCAGTTGGTTCTCAGCACCTCGGTTCTGCCTCAAAATAATTCAAGAAAGAAACCGATATATTTGAGCTGCAAAAGCAAAATAAAACTTGTTCTAGCAATATGATTCATCAGTGTTTTAACATCCATTTTTCTTCTTTTTTTTTTTCAATGTTCACCTGGGTTGGCCAGAATTGGTTGAGGTGGATTTTCTATGGCTGAATGCCCTTCCTATCACCAACCCTCACCTGTTTCTGAGCAAGGTAATATTTCACCTTGCAAAACAGGAAATGAACATCACTTGTATTATGGTAATGCTCATTTACAATTTTATCACTAGACAACAGAGCTTCATTCAGTCTCCACCTATCAAATTTACTCACAGCACTTTGGTTTGCTTTGAGCTGTAGTGGCAGTCACTTGCCCAAGGTGCCATGTAGTAGGACTGAACCTGAGACTGCATGATGTGGAAAGAAGCTTTTTAACCACACAGCCATATCTAAAATAAATTAAAAGCAAAACAAATTGTTACATAATTTTTAGATATTGTAGGTTCCACTAGATGGAACTCTTTAGATTTCATTACCATATTTGGTTATTTTTTTTCATAAGTACATAGATACACTTGTATTTCAATCTTCCATGATTTATTTAACAATCTCGGATTTCCTCTGGACAGCTTTTTTTTTTTATTTTGTGTTTGTGTGAGAGTGAGTGGATGAGTTTGTATTTCTTTTGTCTTTGTGTTGTAAATGATGGCCTTAGTGTTCATGTGGATGTTATTTGTTTGCAGTCCACTGTATAAAAACCTGTCCAGGATTCTTGACCTGATGTGTTGCACGATCTTTGTAAACAAAACACTCGTTCATATGGTGTCTGGACGGTTTGTTGTTCAATAGTCTGGGAAATAATTACCTTCTTTGGAAACAGGTAGAGAATTGGCATCAGGAAGGGTATCTGACCATAGAAAATCTCATATGGTTGGTATCAGGAAGGGCATCTGGCTGTGGAAAACTGCCTCAACTCACTCTTGTCTGACCAATGCAAACATGGGGAAAGTAGACATAAAAACTCTAATGATGATTTGGACATTGAAGAAATGGAATTATATCAATATTTTGCCATTCTCAGAGATTTACTTAATAAAATTCACGGAGTAGTTTAATGTCTCGGTTGGAACCATTTTCAATGCATAATTTTATATTCTTTAGATCTGTTAATGAAAAAAAAAACCTATTTTTCCTGCTTAATGTTTTTTGTTTTTCCCAGGAACAAATAATTTCATGAGGATTGTTAATAATCTCTGGGGGCAGGAAAGCTCATTATTCACACCCATTCTACCTCATTTGTAGCACTTTTAGTATAAAAACTGAGAAGGTAAGATTTGATCTTGAGTCCAAATTTTGCAACAGCTGTTCAAATTTTGCTTGTCCTTTTTTCAGTCATAACTGATAGCAGGTGCCCGGCATTCTTGCACCATAATCGATGATTGACTGTGTTAAAAGACATTTGGAATATGAAAATATTTTCCCCAACAATTATTGCATTGGTCTTCACCTTTCCAACAGCTGCTGACAATGCATGTCGTAACAGCTGATACGTATGTCTATACACACGTGTGTGTGTGTGTGTGTGTGTGTGTGCTGTGACCAAACTAGTTGTCAAGGAGTTAAAAGGAACAGAGGAAATATTGTAAATGAGAATTGAGCCATAGCTGTGTGACTGGTTCCCATCTTGTGCCTCAGTCCTCAATTATGACCTGTGGAATTTCATGTTTGCCATCCTGGTTCACCAAACTGTTATATTCATTCTGCAGCAGCAGGAGTAAAAGTGTATAATTAATATTTTATTAACTTCCTATGGCGAGTTCAAATACAATCCTGTGGTATAACTCTGAGATATTATTAGCAGTTGACTCCTGGATTTGTCTCTCTTTCATACTTCATCCTTCAACACCTGACATAGAGCCACGTCCCCCCCTCTTCAATACATTCCCACCCGGGGGGGTTCGATGTAATTGACTTATCCCCTCCTCTGAAATTGCTGGCCTTGTGCCAAAATTTGAAATCAATAATAATTGTTTCTGATTTAGGTACAAAGTTTTGAGAGACGGTGTTAGTGGATGTCATTAATCCGAACTCATTTGTGGGGTGGGGTTTATCAACCTCAGAATGATGAAAGTCAAAGTTGGCTTTGTAAGTACTGGGGTTGATTTGTTCAATTAGAAACCTTTCAAGGTGGTGCCCCAGCATGACCGCAGTCAAAAACCTGAAACCAGTAAAAGATAAGAGAAGAAGGCCAAGTCTTCAGGAAACCAGAAATATCCTGTATTCTTCAAGAGGTTTGATGGTGCTTTTGTCTGACAAACCGGAAGAATGTGTGTAATACTTGTTAACCTACTTGGTCTAGAGTTACAACGTCCTATTCACTGCTCTCGGCAGGTTGTGTCTGTGTGTCTGCTCTTCAGATGTTGCTTTGTGTTTTAACTCTAGACAGACAGACAGACAGACGGAGACAAAGAAAGCAGCTGTTTGTTATGCTTTTACCTGTATTTGATGCGGCTGGGGGAACGATTTTGATGATATCACATCATCATCATTGATTTTACGTCTACCTTTCCATGCTTGAAGGGGTCAGATAAATTTTCTGCAGCTGGATGCTCTTCCTGTTTCCAACCTTTATCGGTTTTCAAGCAAAGTAATATTTCCCATATTGTTAGACATGTTTTCATGCATGGTTGGAAACAAATGACACCACTTGTATGGTGGTGATCATTTATAACTATTACCCAATGTTGAGACAAAACGACATAAACACACACAAACACACAAACACACATACACACACACACACACACACACACACACAC
>NC_069005.1:647422-696301 GCF_001194135.2 Octopus bimaculoides
AACACAAATTCTTCTTTTGTCCTTTGTGACTCATCTCGTGTCTCATTCCCCAGACTCATTATTGAAACATTTTTAACTCCTCAATTTTTATTCACATTTCATCTCTCCTTCCTGTCTGTCTGCTAATCTACAATTCAAATGAAACATTAACCACAGTAAACCTCACTCAGTCTTGGCTGATGTCACAAAACTAATAATAATAATAATAATAATAATAATAATAATAATAATAATAATAATTTCTTTTAATAGCCATGGGAGGAGGGCCTTGATGAGGGTGAAGGTTTCAAATTTTGGCACAAGGCCAACAGTTTTAAGGGAAAGGATAAGTCGAATACATTGACCCCTGTGTTTAACCGGGACTAATTTTATCGACCCTGAAAAGATAAAAGGCAAAGTTGACCTCAGAAGAGTTTGAACCCAGAATGTAAAGAACAAGAAGAAATGCAATGAAACATTTTGTTCAGTTCCCTAAAGATTCTACCAGGCCACTACCTTAATAATGATAATAACCCTACTATAGGCACAAGGCTTGGAATTTGCGGGAAGGGATAAGTCGATTTCATCGATCCCCAGTACTCAGCTAGTACTGAAATTTCTCAACCCTGAAAAGTAAAGTTGACCTTGGTGGAATTTGAACTCAAAACATAGGAGCAGATGAGAGACTGCTCAGCATTTCGCTCAGCATGCTTAATGATTCTGCCAACTCACCAGTAATTAGATATACTTGACTTCAGAGATAAAATATATTTGTGTGTCCATTGTATGTTGGTGTGAGAATTCCTGATCCAGTAAAATATACATAAAAAATATATATATACACCTGAAGATGTTTACCTCTCTGTCTTTGAGCTGGGACACATTTCCTTTTTACCTCAACCTGCTGGCACGGCTGTGTGGTTAAGAAGCTTGCTTTACCACCATGTGGTTCCAGGTTCAGTCCCACTCTGCAGCACCTTGGGCAAGTGTTTTCTGCTATAGCTCCAGGTTGACCAATACCTTGTTAGTGAATTCAGTAGATGGAAACTGAAAAGAAAGCTGTTTTTTTCTTTTTTTTTTATGTGTGTGTTTGTGTCTTCCTTTGCCTAGACATCATGTGATGTTTGTAAATGCGCATCATCATCGTATTAGTGCGATTGTTTCGGGTTTTCTGTGAAAAACATGTGCAGGCAGGAGGTCCCAAAATTGTCAGCAACCCCTCACTGACTTATAAAAACAAAAAAACAAAAAGCTTTCACTGATTCTGCTGCAGTTGTACTTCCCATAAAACGATAATCTCTAAGTTTAGTGAAAGGAATTTGAAAGAGGATTTACTCAATGTGTGTGTGTGTGTGTGTTCATAAAAATAATCTATTTATCAACAATAACCCATTTTATTGAATAATAAAAATGATGAATAATAGTTGAAAAGTCATTGAACATCTTGTTTTTTTTTTGTTATCAGTGATAAAGTGCAACACAAAGAACATTTGAAAAGTTGACATTATTCATTATTAGAATTCAAAGTGTTATAATTTAGTGTCCTAAAGTAATATTAACAGTAATAAAGTCTATTCTAGACAAAGCTTTTTCCCTTTATTTCCTAACCATGTCAAGTGTTCATTAGTTGACACATTGGCTGATTGTACTTTTTCTCTGATAAAAATTGATAATTGAGTTTGTGTAAATAGCAAAAGGCTATCTGCATTTTCCCTACTTCTGTTTCAATCACTCTGCTTCGAAACTCTAAAAATTTAATGGTAGAAACGTAGAAGCTTACAAACTTATAAAATAAATACCTGCACAAACATATTAAGCTTTCACAAACTTTTAATTATATGCATATGATGATGATGATGGCAATAATGTTGTACATGATTATGATGGCAGTTTTTCATGTCCAAAGGGAGAGCAGCAAGCCCTTAAATGGTTCTGTAAACCATCCCTTGAATAGCTGGCTCTAGTGCACTTGGGGCAGATATATAGGCTTTGGTCATAGGGGGATTCTGATGATGACCCCTTCCTTCCTCTGGTGTTCTTTCTTCTGCTACTGTTGCTTTGGTCTTCTCAAAATTGCTTGCTGCAGTCTGGATGCAATCTCACCCCACCCCTCTTTGTTCTGCAACTCCTTCCCACCCTGCGGGGTGGTGTCTATCCTTGTCTGGGTGAGCTGGCATTTCAGCAGGTTTCTGAAATGCTTCTGGAGATGCTCCTCTGTCTCTTTTGCCCCGGCTGAGCTCACTATAGAATACAGCATTCTGGATTTGTCCACATGTGAGATGGGGCCTGACCATTTGTGGTGTCCGAGCAGCCGCAGCATGGTTTCACTGCTCTGGACATTGGTCTGCTGCAGGACTCTGTTGTTAGTGATGTATGCCTTCCATGAGATATCCATGATAAAGTGAGAGCACCTCTGGTGGAAGTGTTCCTGCAACTTGACCAGCATGTAGTTAAATGCATATAAATTCACATTAATAAACAATACATTCATGTTACGAAAGCATGCTCTCACTTAAAATAATTCCCAAGTCTTCAAACGTGCACTGCTCATTCCCCCCCCCACACAGCTAAACCTGCAAATATCAGAGTACTTAAATGTTGAAGCACCATTGTTCATTCAATACATTTACTTACAGAAATACTCTGTCTGTCTGTCTGTCTCTCTCTCTCTCATATTCACATGCCCTCATTTAAAATTGCATAAGCATATGAATATAAATGCAACATTGAAGTCTGACACAGTCCTCTAGCTTGTTAGATCCTGTTGAATTGGCCAATCCATGCCAACATGGAAGATGGACATTTGATGATGATGTTGACTAAGTGCGGCAAAGTGTACTCTGAAAGTAGAGTAGTGAGAGTAAGAAAGACCTGGAAAACGTTCTGCTGGTAACAAATGGTTTCTCTTTCAGGAAGAAGGGCAGATTATATGAGGTTTGTGTAGAAACTGCAATGCTCTGTGGTAATGTACTGTAAGCCTTGATTACAGAGGATTTGTAAAGACTATAAAGAAATGAAGTGGGTTTGCTCTGTTGGTTGCATAAATGTTTTTCATGAATGACTGAACATTGGAATTTAATGTGGAATGTCAGAGAGAAAAGATTGCAGCAGTTGAGGAATGTGATCCGTGTGTGTGGAAGATGCCATCTGTATAAAGGACTGGTAGAGCACATGGAGTGGAAGGAAACTTTAGAAGACTTGGAGCCAAGTGCTGGAGGCTGATCTCGTGATATTCAGCCTCATGAAAAATATGATGAAAGGACTGGCTAGCAACATGTGCTGCCGGAAAAGCTCTGTCCATTCGTGCAGGCATTTATGGAACAAACAGTAACCCTTATATGCCCATAAGAAAAGGAAGTCTTAAAATTTCACTGTATTTAGATTAAATGTTATGGTAGGCTTTCACAATCTGGAAGAGAAGGACAGTAATGCAGCTGTTAGCTATGGGTGTCGACTTCCTTCTGAATATTTTATTACATTCTCAGTCTGGTGCTTCCTGGTGAGTTCATGTCCAAACAAGTAGGAGCAGGTTTTGTATTGTGAAAATGCAACCAAGGGTTAAAATGATGAAAGTGATGGGGGCTGGGGTATTCTTATGCTCCGCACTTTGTGCTTGTGTTTGCACACATTTTACAGGTGCACAAAAAGGCAAAATGTGTGCAAATACGGTTTTCAAGACAAAATGGAAGATGGTTATATTAATATGAATGAGTACATTCTTTGCAAACAGACAAAATGTGTACACAATCAAATGTTTGTGCTCACCCAATCTGTAATATGTGTAAATTTTGGATCTACTAAATGCCATGTTTAAACTCCCATCTTCTGCTCTTTGATATCCCCTCACCTCTCTGCTATTTATCCCCTCTTCACTCTCTCTCCCTCTCTCCTATACACTGCATCATGTCACTTAAGTAATAAGGGACAGCACTGGGACTATCTGCATTTTCCCTACTTCTGTTTCAATCACTCTGCTTCTCTCATCAAGATGCCTGTCTACGAGCAACTGCATCAGATTGATTCATAAGTAATACACCCAACCTTCACACTTTCTCTGCTGCCATCTTTTTTTGTTGTCTGTGTCTTTATTCGAACATGTCCTTCTGCCCCACCTCCAATCTCACTTCACCCGACCCTTGTCACTTTCCTTCCCTGTCAGCTGACCTGGATCTTGTAACAAACTATGACTATTCCCCCCCTCTCTCTCTCCCCCTCACACTTCTTCCTATGTTATTTAAACCACCCCCACCTCACTACTCGCACCACCGCATACTAGATTTTTTCCCCTTCTCTCTTCCTACGTCAATCCCTGCATGTCGCTCCTTTAGATAGGTGTGTATGGGTTGTTGTATATATGTATGTATTTATGTCTGTGTATGCACGTGCACATACACACACATGCACATTGAAGGGTGTGAACACACACGTGGACATGCAACATTCTCTTGAAAGCTTTTTAGGTGGAAATGACATTAATTTGTTTTAGCCTGTGCATTGGGAGGAGGGAAGGAAGTCTGCATGGAACATAAATAACTTTAATTATATTAATATATTACGTTTGTCTGTAAAAGAGGGGACATAGACAGCCCCTGAAGAAGACAGTGATTTTGATAGGTTAGAAAAAATTTGAAATTCTTTTAAAGTATATATTTTTTATTCCTTTAATTATTAAAGATTTCTTTATTTTGTTTTATTTTTATTCTTGTAATGCAATATTAATTTATCTAAGATAAAATTAAATGAAGTATTAAAAATATGAAATATTGATTGATATTTGAGGGGTGAAGGAAACCATGTCATGCCGTTAACAAGGTGAGCCATTTTGGAAGAACGAAGGATATTTCTGTAACTAAAACATTATTGTCCTGTCTCTGCTTTTTTTTAAACTTCTGCCATATCCCCCCCCCTTTCACTCCCATCTTTTACTTTCTACTGCTGTGAAGTAATAAATATATACCTCTGTAAATTGGAGACTGTCAACATTGGATCAGATGTCATACTGTTTCCGTAGACAAACCTTTTTCTTTCTTTCTCCCCCTCTCTTTTTCTCCCCCTCCATGTGCCTTCCTCTGTTTATGTGTGTGTGTGTCTCCTTACGTACCTTGTCTGTATGTATCTCATCCTTTGCCCCCCAGTGTCTCTCCTTTCCTCCCTCTTCCTCTCTTCCTCTTTACCCCCCCTCTCTCCCTCATTAACTATTCAGTGTTCAGTGACTCTTATCTGTCTTTCGGTAAGACAGCCATTTCCTGCTCCATGAGTTTTTCTCTGCTGACAAATTACATCATTGTCACACACACACACACAGAAGCAGGGAAGAGGACAAACGATGTAGAATTTCCCCCACCACTTCGACTCTTTTCTGTTTCTTTTTGTTTTTTTTTAATTTATCTCCTTTTTTTTTCATCCAATTTCTTCTTCTCAACTTCCCTAACACACTCTTGCTCCCATTGCCAAGGTTCTTTGCTGAAGTTATCCATTGTAAAAACTCTTGTCATCCTCTCTTTCTCTCTCTCTCTCTCTCTCTCTCTCTCTCTCTCTCTCTCTCTCTCTCTCTCTCTCTGATTCTAAAAAGAAATCAAAAATAGAAAATATCAGTTCTTTCATTCTTTTTTCTTGTTTTGTCATTGGATTGTTACCACGCTGGAGCACCATCTTGAGAAGTTCAGCTGAATCCATCAACTCTCAGCACTTATCTTTCAAGTCTGGTACTTATTCTATCAGTCTCTTGTTATAGAGATATAAACAAACCAACGCTGGTTGTCAGGTGGTGGGAAGGACATACACATAAATACAATGGGCTTCCACACAGTTCCCATGTACCAAATTCACTCACAAAGCATTGGTTGTTATGGGGCTGGTGTAGAAAATGGCCAAGATTCTTGTGGCTCTACACAGCTAAATCAAACCAGGGTTTATAGGAATAATGATCTTGGAGGTCTCAAGGAACTTTCTAGATGAATAGATACGAAGGCCTTGAGGCCAATATAATTGATAATAAACCAATAAAGTAAGTTATGGAAGTGAGGTAGTCTCTTCTCCATATTTAAACCCTAACTAATAGGTAAAGGAATTAAGAATGGTAGCTTCCCCCCCCCATTTTGGAGAAAATAAAAGGTTATCTAACCATCTCTCTCTCCCCCTTTCTATCTCTTGCTCTATCTCTCTTCCCTCTCCCATTCCTTGCAATAGTTCCGTTATCCATTGATTCATCCTATGAGGGCCACTGGCTGCTATAATCGTTAATCAGAGGACCCAGTACAATTAAGTATGATGATCAATCTTTATTCAAGCCATGCCCCATCACTGCAAGAGAAACGAACCCTCGTTCCTTTATATGCTGGCTGTTCCTCTTACTTCAGTTGGAGGTCGGAGGTTTTGAAGTAGGTTTTTTTATTGGCAAATAGACAGACTGTGATTGTTTGAAAGTTTTTGAGAAGGGCATAGCAAGGGGTGGAGGACCGCCCAGTACACTCCACGAAGTGGTTTGCATTACCAAGGCGTATGCCAGGCATAATAGAAACCTTTGCTGAAACAGACACAATGCTGTTCTCTGGCCCTCTGGATTCGGTCAAACTGTCTGATTCACACCTGCATGGAACATGATGATCACACACACACATACATACACACATGTGTATACAAACACACACATACACATGTGTGTGTATGATCATTTGACAAGTGGTGTTGATTGGTTTCAGTTTCTGTAATTCAGTGCTTCTACAAAAGAAACCCTGTGAAATAAGTACTGGGTTTGATTTGCTTGAGTGAAATTAAAATAGTGCCCCAGCATGGCCATAGCCCACTAACTGAAACAACTAAAAGAACACACACACACACACACACACACACACACATACATGGGAGCTGATTAGAATAACATGCAAATGAAAAGCACTCACTGTTGTAGTTAGATGGTATCTTTGGAAATGTTCTAAGTTGCTAAACTTGTTAATATATTAAGTTACCCTATCATTGTTCAACATCAAGATCTCATTCCAGAAACTAAGATTTTAAATTCTGTAACAAAAGAGTTGGAAAGAACGAATAAAACCAGAATGGTTTTGGTCGTGTTTGTTCCGTCCAACAATCTCAATCATTCTTTATCTTCAGTTTTTTCATTTTCAATTCCAATTCCTTACATAGGCTTTTATATTGGCAAGAGAAAGAAGTGACAAGGAATTGCAGTTAGGACAAAATGGGTTACTGCAGGAGAGCACTTGCTGGACATTCTCAATCAGATCCAAGAAGTCCTCAAAGATCCAGCTTGGCAGTCTCCTGACCATTTCTCCATTACTTTGACTCCAATCAAATCACAAACACAAGTAACAATGCCTCTGCACTTCTGCACTGCAGGGCCTTCTTCCCCGTCTCACTTTCCTTGGACCCTTCCATCATTACCTTTACTTCCAAACCCTTTTTTCTGTCTATGGCTTGATTTGTTTGTATTGTACCTTGTATAAAGCCTCCTCTATCCACGTAGGTATGCTTAAGTCTATATACTGCATTCAGTTTGTGCACACACTATATATGCAATGTTTTTTTTTTTACTGACCTATAATTTCAAATCCTTGTTCTTCTTGTTATCATCTCTCCATCTCTCCCTCTCTCTCTCCCTCTCTCAACGTTTTCTTCACACTTCTGACCGCTCCTCATTTTCTTTACATTCCTAACAACCTATTTCATTTCTTCTTAGTTCTGACCACTCCTTTCTGACCTCAATTCTCTGCTCGCCTCTTCCCTTTTCCCTTCCCCCACACCGATCTTGTTTGTGTTTACATCTCTGTGTTATTTTTCGTACGCCTATTGCTTTCGTCCATCACACTCTTTGGCCTACATTCTCACCTAATCCTCCTCTACCTCGCCTGACCCCTCTCTCTGTTCACACGACAACTGATTAGAAGGGCATTCTTCACCACCTTCCCACTTCCACTGACCTGGATCTCGCTAATAACTCCTTTTCTCCTCCCCCCCGCCCCCTCCTACATTGCACAACTCCCACACCACTCTCACCACCTCCTTCGTTTCTTCCACCATTCTGGATTTCTCTCCTCTTCTCACTCCAACCCCTGCATCATTCTTCTCTTTTCGTTTTCTTTTCATCGACACTTTTGCCACACAACTTCTTCATTCTCCCCCACCATTCCTCCAAGAAGGACAAATGTCCAAAACGGATGTCTTTTTTCTTCTTTTTACTCATTATGGTCAGCCAACTCAACCGAACAATTCTTCTATCAATGATTGTTTCTACATTTAAATTAAAATGCAAGAATAATCAGGATATAATAGAAAATATTAAAACACAAAAGACGCTGTTAATTAGAAGCAGAAAATATAAATTCTGCAACAACTCTTCCGATAGAAAACCAATTTGCAAAGCGAGAGAGTTGTTTTGTGTCAATTGCTGCAGTGTCATGTAAAGTTTAATAACTGCGAATTTAAACCAAGTTATAATAAACTCAGCTTATTGGGAACTTTTTTCTCCTCTATTGTATGTCACTTGTCACAAGTGTTGTAGTCGATGTTGATATCGTTTAACTTGTTGACAACAATACCAGCATTTTAGAGAGAGACCAACTGTATTGTTGACTGAACGAGCTTCAAGTATGCAAACGGCCACGGCAAATACATCGTTGTCAGGCATTGCAGAACCCTGCGGAGACCTGAGCTGAAAGTGATTGGCTCTTCTCTACAGATTGTAAAATATATCTAGCTTTTATATACACACACACACACTCATACACATGCTCTTTGAGTGGACGGTTTCTTACTGACTCATACATATTGACATTGCTACACAGTGTGGCACTCACACGCTCTCTCTTTCTCTTTCTCCCCGTTAATAAATTGGTGTCAGAACTTAGCCACCATTGGACTCGGGGTGGCTAATGGGAAATCGAGAGAGATAAGAAAATGAAAACAAAAATTAATCATTTTGTCGATAATTAAGAGGTGTAAATATTTTATTTCACCGTTTCCCCTCCATTCCCCCCCCCCCATTCGTTTTCTCATGTCCTGGTTGAAATGATTGTTCAAACATAAAACAAAGTCGTTAACTGATTCCAGCATCTCTTTTTCTTTCCTCTCAGCAACGAAGAAGGGGGGTGGGGAGCTGTTCATTAACCAAGCAGAAATGGGAAATTTAACGAAGGCTATTATGGAATGGTTGTAGCAGAGTTTGTTCGAGTGGCTACTACAGTAAGGTTTGTCCTAATGTCTGTGTGATCAGAATGGTGGCAATGTTTCGGTATTAGTATATGACGTCAGTCATGGGTGTGTTCTGCTCTGTCGAGCAGAGGAGACACTGTGTCACTCTCACTCATGACATCATAGACTTTTACCGAAAGATCGCACAGAATGGCTTCAATAGCCCTGGTTTGTCCTAGTTTCTGTGTGGTTAGTAATCTTATACTTTCCCACAGCTGAAAATTAATTTTCGTATTTGGTCTCATCTCCCCTCACCTGCCTCTCTTTCTCATCAACTAATACCAGTAATATACTGGGACTGAATAAATGGATTGAATAAGCATTCCTTATGTTTTTAGTATTTCTGTTTCTTTTTATGTATTCCCTCTTAATTAATTCTGGATAAAACCAAAAACCTGTTAGAAATAGCAGCCAAATCTCTTGTTTCATAGAGAAAAGACTATGTATCCGAGATGGGTGTGGTGATAGTATTTTGGTTTTTAAATGATTTTTTTTTCTTTAATATTCTGACGCTAAATGCGTACAACCATAATTGTTTGCAATGTGATACTAGTTTGGCTAATTTCAACTTTTTATTTTTACAATGTAGCTATTTTGGATTTTTTGCTTCAGGAACTTAGAAAAAGAGAGAGAGAATAAAAAACTAAACAAGTCAAGTTTTGTTTGTGAAGGCAAAAATAAACAAACCAAAACATAATTAACAGTCCTAATACACATAAAGAACAATACTTTACAGACTTAGTTGCTTTTAAACACAAAGTGCATTACACACAACCATATTTCAGCTCTAACATTCACACACACACACACACAAGAGCTATTGAAGGTCAGGGAGTTCCATGCATTGCACTTAATGAGAGTTTAGCAGCATACGAAACTTTAAAAGTAAATAAAAAGTTATTTTTCCCCCCTAACTACGGAGTTCTGTTTCTCCTGTTTGTCTTACAAAGCCTCTGTGTGTTGTGTGGTTTCAGGTTCGGTCCCACTGCATGGTACATTGGGCAAGTGTCTTCTACTGTAACCCTGGGCCAACCGAAGCCTTGTGAGTGAATTTGGTGGACAGAAACTGAAAAGAGAAAGACACCATAGATGTATGTAAATGTGTGTGTGTGTTTGCTTCCTTGTCTCTTGATGGTTGTAAAAGAGTGCTGCTGACATCATAAAGCAATGGTGTTCGGCTTCAATCTTTTGGGGGAAAACATGTCAGCCACAGTGAAATATTACTTTGTTTGGAAACAAGCAAGGGTTGGCAACAGTAAGGGCATCTGGCTGTAGAGAATTTTCCTTAATGAATTACACTTGACCTGTGCAAGCTTGGAAAAGTAGATGATATTAGTTGTTCATTTGTTTGTTGAATTCACTGGACTCAATGTCTGCCTGTGCGTCTCTCTTGTCAGTGTTGGTATTGAGAATGCTCAGCTGAAATACTTAATCATCTGCTGTCATTGTTTTGTCCATGTCTTGAAGGACCTGGTTCCCTGATGATAGGAGGCAAGACTTGAACTCGGAACACAGAGCTGAAACAGATACTGCAAGGCATCTGCAACATGCTAACCATTCCACCAAACTTACTTCTGGGTTGGTACTTATCAACACTGGGAGCATGAAAGGCAAAAGTGATCCAGGAGGGATTTCAGAACTTGGTGAGCTGGAGCAAACACCATGAGGCATTTTATCTGCTGCTCTCATGATTTTGCTGATTTCCCATGCTGGCATGGGAAATCATCATTGTTTAATGTCTGCCTAAATTTAATGTCTGTACTAAATTGGGAATCCTTATTTTCATATAGGAAACCCCAACTGGTCTCCAAATTAAGGGCAGCTTCCATAACCTTCTAACTTCTTTGTTGTTTGAAATCTTTCCATTAACTTTTACTGAGTTGTCCCTGTTAGACGTTCTTGCCAATGTTTCCTGCAGGTGCATTCATCAAGTTCTTCCCTTAATTAATCACTGCTAAGTAATTTCCCCTTTTCTCTTCTTCGTTACCCTGTCTTAACAATGGCAGACACAGTTTTGTTCATGTGGTTTTGCACCCCCCCCCCATATTACACTGTTCTCAATTTCCTTCTGTTCTGCCATTTATTTTTACTACATTTTGCTGCCACATGTTGTTGGTGATGATGATGTTTCTGGTGGTTATTGATGTCATTAGAGACGGATTATTTTAAAATTGTTTTCATTTCATTCTCAAAGTTCCATAGATTTGTGGTTAGAATACAGCAGGAAAGGATCTGAACACAGATATTTCAAGCTGAGCCAACTGGCAGGAGACCTGGAGGTGGGAAGACTAAGAATGAATTGGTTGGATAATATCCAGCTGGTTGCAAATGGTTGGAATCCAGAAGGAAAATGCAATGACAGTTGTTTCTGATAGGACCTTTATGGAAAAGGTGCCTGAGGAATCCCCACCCCCTGGAATAGTGGGTGACGAAAATGGATGAATATATATATAAGAAACATTACTAGTTTTTGTCTTTCAGTCATCAATTTGGACCCCTTTGAACCCCTTTGCATCATAAATTTTACAGGCTTTGATTTTTTTTGACAATACTTCAACCCCCCCCCCCATTTCCCACATCTGATTAGTTTTGTTTAATCTTAACCTTTGACCTCGTAATTAATGTAGCCTTTTACAAAAAAAAAAAAGGATCAACTGACGATCTGCATTTTCACCAAACTGTTCTTTTATATTACTTCAGCCCCCATACTGCAAAATCAGCTGAAGTTTGGGGGTAACTGAAAGCACCAACTGTCCCTTTATCTAATTCCCAGTCTTAAGGACCAGCACCACAAGTTGCAGACATCTTTCCAAATGTCCCCTATTAGGATTACTTTCATTTCTCTATTTAACTTTGGCATGTCTACGTAATGGAATTGTTGTTTTCTGGCATTTTCCCACCACCAATTGTCAGAGATATTCTGCATATTCTCTTCCCACATATTTCATAGTTTGTTTCTCTTACGTGGGGAGGGTCTTGATAAGGTCCACATCGACCAAGTTGATGTTGCATCTGGTATCATCAGCACCATCCTCCCCTCAAACATCTATTTACAGAATGCCACTAATGGCATTACCAGTGATTTCACTACTGTTAGACACACAGCTTGGCTTGCTATTGTTGCTGTTGTTGTTGTTGCTATTGTTGCTGTTGTTGTTGTTGCTATTGTTGCTGTTGTTGTTGTTGCTATTGTTGCTGTTGTTGTTGTTGTTGTTGTTGTTGTTGTTGTCTCTAATAATATTTACTCATAAGAGAATTACATCTGTCCTCATTTATCATGGAGATTAGGTTCCCTCCTCCACCCATAAAAAGCCTACAGTGATAAATGAATCGTTTCCATGCACTTTGTCAAGGCATCAAGTGATAGTCATTGAAACCAAACTCGCAGCCCACAGCAGCAAAGCTTTCATTGTTACCGATTTTCTTGATCATTTCTGCCTTTTCCTGTGCAGAATAAACTTGTTTGCATCATTTTTACAGATCAGGCACTTTCATATTTTGTCTCTTCACTGGTCCCATGTTGATGGACCTGTATAAAAAATACACGTCCTTGTAGCAGAGTCACGTAATAACAAGCGATAGCTAGTACATTGTGGGTGGTTATTGGGGTACCTTTTTCTGGTACAAGCGGAATCTTCAGCTGATTGCCAACACATGTTACCACAGATCAATCTGTGGTTTACAACTCGTTTCACCATGTTTTCCTGAACTACTGAGAAATGAGGCTACATGTCTCATGTCTGCAACTTCCTGTTTTATCTGTCTGCTACCATCTCTTCCTATATCAACTCCCACTACTACTTCTGGCTACTAGAAGCAGCCAGGTTTCTTATCAGGGCTCACAGTTTTGAAGGACAAAAAAAAACCCTTTCGGGACCAAATCACCAACCCACTACTGAAGAACTCTGGAAAAGCTTTGTAGTCAGAGATATTCTACCATAAATGATATTGAGGAATAATCTTGCATTGCTCATTGGTTCTTTATTTTTTCTTCTGGCCTTTTTTTTTTTATATCTCTTGTATGTTTCAAGCATTGGAATGTGGTCATGCTGGGGCACCACCTTGAAAGGTTTTAATCAAACAAATTGATCCGAGTTCTTATTTGTTTTGAAGTCTGGTGCCTATTCTATAGGTTTATTTTGCCAAAACCACTGTTACAGGGATGTAAACAAACCAGCACGGGTTGTTAACCAGTTGGAAGGTGGGGACAAACACATGCATTTGCACCCCCTCCTGCCCACATATGAAGGGCTTACACACAATTTCCATCTACTAAATTCACTCAGGAGTCATTGGTTGGCCCAGGGCAATAATTGAAAACATTTACCCAAGGTACCATGCAGTAGGACCGAACCTGGAACCACATGGTTGCTTAGTGAGCTTCTTAACAACCACACAGCTCTCCTCAAAACATCTCAACAAATTTACCTTTTATTATTTTATTATTTTGGATTTAGATTAACCATTAATCAACAAATCCATATTTTCTTTTAGTTGTCAGTGAAAGTTGTAGCTGGGAAGGAGATAAAAATGTTGAGTATTTTAGAAAGATTCCAACACACACACACACACACACACACACACACACACACACACACACACACACACACACAGCTCCTGTTGACACTGAAGTGTTGTCACTTCATTATTGACACCTCCTTGGAATTGCCATTGTGTGTGTGTGTATATATATATATGGCTATATGTCCTCCTCACTGAAATAATTTGTCAACATCACTCTTCATGCTTTGCCATTTTTTTCTCTTTTCTTTCTTTCTTTAAATGACATTTTCTGTTAATTGTAGAACATGTGAAGTTTCTGCTTGTTTTATGTTGGATAATGAAGTCATTTCCTAAATAAATGACAATGCTTTTTAACAAGGTTATGCAATTGTTTTTTGAGGAGGGTCAACCTAGTTGACCCCCCAACACTTGAATAATGCTTGGCTTCGTATCAACTACTGAAGGACTCAAAAGCAAGGTCTTTCCTTATTTAACCTTGGCAGAATTTGTCTTGTGTGACAAATTCTGCCAAGAGATGTAACTAACAGATTCTGCTTTCAAATCTAATTGTAAGTTTTGAAATAATTGGTTAGATCAACCTTTTGGAATTAGAAGAAAGCATATTGGTCAGAGCTGGATGCAACTTGAGTTCTGATGACTGGATGGGTGTCAGGATTATTTCTACTCTCAGGGAAGGGGACTTGTTGGTTACATTGACCCCCTGTGTTCCACTGTTACTTAATTTATCAACGCCGAAAGGATGAAAGGCAAAGTCGACCTCAGTGGAATTTGAACTCAGGACGTAAAGGCAGACGAAATACCGCTAAGCATTTTGCCCGGTGTGCTAACGCTTCTGCCAGCTCGCTGCCTTTGAGTGGGTGTCATAATGCAATCTCACGGACTTGCCCACTCACCCGCTCCACTCCACACAAGCACCATCATCATCATCATTTACTGACCCTGTCCCTTTCTGGCATGGGTCGGACAGTTTGACAGGATCCAATGGGGTCCAAGGACTGCATCAACTTCCTGTGTCTGCTTTGACATGGTATCTGTCTATGGTTGGATGCTCTTCCTGAAGATAGCCATATAGCAGCAGTTCTTTGTTCAAAGACCACCTCCGCCAAATCCACTTACAAGGCTTTGGTCAGCTTGTGGCTATAGAAGACACTTACCCAGGATGTCATGCAGTAGGATTGAACCAGAAACCACGTGGTTGGGGCAGCAAACCCCTCAATCATGCAGCCACACCTGCACCTATGTTCCTTTCTTCTTTTTTCTTTTAATCCCAAGTCATCAAAGAAATGTCAGTTTTTTGTCACACTGGAACACAAGATAATTATTTAGTGAGCACCGAGGTAGACTTGGACATGGGTTTAGTTTCCAGTTGTATTTTATAATATTTAATATCCACTGGAAAGACAAGTATTGAGGACAAAAGGTGAAACAATTGATACCACCACCACCACCACCATCATCATCATCATCATCATCATGTCAGAGAGTAAATAAATATTTGGCCTATATTTTAGGATTAACAGGTTTTTTTTGGTTTTTTTTAAAGTGGTATCTTGTTTCAATGAACTGATTTTTTTTTCTTTTTCTGAGGCATTCTTTAAAAAGTTGACATTTTTACATTTATATACTTTGTTTAGTCAAAATACTTTTATCTATATTTTTGAGGGTAAATAATAATAATAATAATAATAATAATAATAATGGTTTCAAATTTTGCCACAAGGGCAGTCATTTTGGGGGAAGGGGGATGAGTCGATTACATTGACCCCCAAGTTTCAGTGTCTGAATCTGGGGTTATCACTTTTTGACTGTCAATTTTAGTCTCTCCCTTCTCTTCTCTCTCCCTCCTCCCTCCTTTCACTCCTTTCTCCTCCCTCTCCCTCTCCCTCCTGCCCTCATCTCTCTCCCCTCCTCTCTTTCCCTCTCTCCTCTCCTCATCAAACCACTTTCCTTTCAACCTCCTCTTCTTCACCTCCCTTCTTTCTACTTACTCCCCCCCTCAATCTTCTTCAGCTGGTCCTCCATTATCCTTCCTCCCCCTCCATTTCTCTCTCCTCCTTCCTACATCCCTCAGCCTCACTTCTTCTTCCTTACCAAAACCAGTTTCCATTGCCAGACTTCTACAAACCTTCATTAAATCTATGACAATAGAAATCTTTCTCTTTTCTACCAATTTACAATTTTAGGCAGTTTTCTTTCCTTTTCTTTTACCCTTTTTCTTTCTTTTTCTCTTTTTTTTTTTGTCAAATTTTTTCTTCTTTTTTGGTTCCATACAATAAATAACAAAAAAATATTTTTTTTTAAGGTGATAAAACCAGCTCGCTTGGTTAGGTTGTGTTTAATCTGATTTAAGGAGATTATGTAGCCAAGTGACAAGTCAAAGGATTAGTACTAGCAAAGGATCAACAATAATCACATCACAAATAATCCTGTATGAATTTGTGTGTGATTGTGTTTTTATACATGTCTGTATGTGTGTCTATATGCATGTTTATGTGTGTGTGTGTGTGTGTGTATGTGTGTGTCTATATGTATATATATATAGTGAATATTTTTTGTTTTGTTGTTTTTGTTGTTTTCCTCCCACTGTTAACCCGTATTAAAGCAGGTTGAGAGGCTTAAAATATTTTTGAGCTAATGAAGTTTTGTCGTTGAGAATTACCTGTTTATGTCATGTTGTTGTTGTTGTTAATGGTGTGTGGCAAGGTTAGTTGTGTTTGCTGTGGATTTATTATTCGTTGTATTTTACCAACGTAACCTTTGTCTCTGTGAGACAATTGGTGATTGATGGAGATGTGAATGGCGTGGCTCTGTTGTCACTGGCTCAGTTTAAACATTGTACCAGCTTTTGCATGTGGGTGTGTCCCTGCATTTAGTAACCCCTTTTATACCATCCCCCTTGAGACTGCCCTTTACTGCTAATGATACAAACTTCCCATTCTAAAGGGATCTAAAAATCTTCCATCAAAATTTCAATGTTATATTCCAAACTGGCTTAATTAATTGAAGCCAAATTAATGGACTTCGACAGAGATATGATAAGAAAAGGCCTTAAAGAATGGTGCAGTTTTATTTGTCTTACAAATCTAAAGAGTCCAAGATGGAGTTGTACAATTGATGAAGGTTTGAGGTACTTAGGGATTAATTGTCTCTGCTTGCATCAAAGGAATAGTTTTGTACAATACCTTCTTCAGATAAAACACAATCAAAATCCTCAAAATTGCTCCACATGTCACAACCTTTGATCTCTTTTGGTGTTTAATATAACGAAACCATGTCTTAGACATCAGGCTGTCTCTACATACTTTAAGAATAATTTAGCTCTGCCCAGCTCTCCTCTTTGGAACGATGCACAAACATTCCTAGGTTGCATCAAGCACAAGGGAGGAGGAGGAGGCCATCTGACTGACATATTCCAACCATTAGTCTTTACGTGTCAGGTCTTTTACAGCCATTGCTTTAATAGGTTCTGCTCTGCCAAATAAACAAACTGTGTACCACCTCGACTCAAGCTCTCTTGTAAAATTATTTTCATCAGGTCACAGTAAGAAAAATGTACAAGTTTTTCATCCTAAACTTTGTGGGTTTTTAGGCTTTTCACCATATTTGATGCTGTTTACTGGTAGATTTTGTTGTTGTTATTAAGCTTTACATAGGTCCTCGATGGAGTAGGGTTAGGGTTAGATCGAGTAGAGCTTTGATCAAAAACTATTCAAGCAAGGACCATCATATGTTTTTGGGGTTTTTTTTAATGATTATAGGTTGTGATAAGAGGGAGATCTGGCTGCAATTTTAGCAGGTTGAGCAACCATTTCGAGTCTCCCTCTTTGGCTTGATTTGGTTATGTATAATAGAATGTGAGAAAGCAAAACTTCAGCTGCCTCATAACTGATAATGACTTCTCCCTGCCCTCCCTCTCACCACCACCACCGCTGCTGCTGCCATCCAGAAAGGTGGTGGGTGTACAGGGTGAGGATGTCAGTAGATGAGTAAGTAGTTTGAGAAGAAAAGTGTGTTGGTGTCTGCAGGTGAAGGTTAATTAATGAGTTGATTGATATTAAACGAGGGATAGCAGTAGTTGTTGGGGTGGGGGTCTACGGTCGTAGATGGAAGGGCCTTTGTTGGATTGTTTAGGCGGAAGGAGACTTGTGAGAAATGGTAGAATGTTAAGAAATGCGTAAAACCATGGCAAGATGGTAAGGAAATGAAAATAAGGAATTGAAGAGAGAGAGAGAGAGAGAGTAATGAATGACAGGTGGAAGGAAAATAGGAAGGAATTACATCAGAAAGAAAAGAAGGAAGGAAGTGTGAGTGTTCAGTGTGTTGTTGCTACAGTTTCACTGAAAAAAAAAGAACAAAAACCACCCAACACCCACAGACATTCTCTGCACTTCCTAAAGATATTCTTCTCTTTGCATCAGGTATTTTCAGCCAATATGCCACAAGATACCTGCGTGCCACATATCGTCCACAGGTGTGCTGTGAGAGGTTTTTTTTTTTGTTTTCTTTCGTCTTTGTTGTGGAGGCAATATGGAAAAAAATGACGCATTATTTAGAAAAGTTGGGCTTTGAATTCGTTTCAAATCTGCTGCTGTTTGGGTGTGGGGTGGGTGTCTTTTTTTGCGTAGGGGAACTGCTTCTGTCTCTGTTACTAAAATAACATTTTATCTGCCTCTTTCTCTCTCTCTCTCTCTCTCTCTCTCTCTCTCTCTCTCTGCGCCACATTTCAACCTTGAACTTGACCTTCAGCAATAGTTTTAACTACATTTACCCTTGACATGCAATGAGGTGGGTGTATGGGAAGAGGAGGAGATTCCTGGAAATAAAATAATTTACTTTGATGTTTCCCACTTTACTTCCATTTTATTTTATTTACTCAGCATCAGAGCTGTTTATCTTTGCTGGAAATGTTGCTTCATACTCACTTCATAATGACTATGACATGTTCTCAATACAATCTGAGATATTCTATCACCACTGAAAAACCATTCATCTTTTGTGCTTGTCACCCCCCCCCTCCACTCTCAAGATCATTTCTATGTTGGTGTGGTGTTCTTCTTCTCTCTTTCCAGAAATATTTCTTATTACTTACCTGGAAGCTCCCAAGTCTTTGAGACACACGAGGCAGGCAAAGTGTGTCACTGATCACACAGTTCCTCACCTCTCTCAATGCATCGTTCTATATTCTATCAGTCAGCTGCATGTCTCTGTTGTTGGGTGCCCTCTCTGTCTCTTTCCATAGGTTTCCCACTGAAGGACTCAGTTGCTGGGTCTTTCACAAGACCCAGCCACACAAAGTTGAACAAAGGTTGTTGATTGTTGTCATGCCTCTTGATCAACAACAAAGTCACTTTGTTTTGATGCCAAGAATTCTCTGTATACCTCTACTGTCAAAGATGTCCGATCTCTTTTCAAGGCTGATTTTCGTCTGCCATGGTTTTCACCTATAAATAGAATTGGCAGCACATTGTTGTTGTTGTAGAACCCAAATAGTGACCTTAGGAATAACAGTTTGCTCCTTCAGGTCCTAAGAAAACAAGGAACACAGTTTTAAATAACAATCCATTGTAAGCTGACAAAATGAATCCTTATTAAACATCTGGACATCTTTTGGGCCTCATTTAATTCCTTAAGGGTCCTCCCAGACATATCACCGTTATTTTTATCTCTTTCCTGCTCCACCCAATCACTCTCCCCTTTCTTCTAAAATATGAGTAGTTCGGTGACCCTTTAAAGCTGGGAACTTGTTCTGCTCTGATCCCATTTCTCTTACTTTAACCCCTTCCTAGCATAAAGCCCCTTCTCCAACCCCTCAGGGTTTGTAGCCTTGCAAGCTGTATGACACCCTCACCAGTGCTGATGGCTAAAAAAAAAAAGCTTGCAGTCTATGCTGTAAACTGGTTGCCATGAGGAAGGGCATCCAAGTATAGAAACTGTGTCGAAGCAGACACTGGAACTTGATGCAGTCCATGGGCACATCGCTTCCTGTCAAACTGTCCAACTCATGCCAGCATAGAATATGGATATTAAATGGTGATGATTAGGAATAAAAAGAGACCTTTGGAAAGAAAAAAGATGGGAAAAGGATAGACAAAACCACTATTACACGGAGAATGAGAAAAGGAGAGAGAGAGAGAGAGAGAGAGAGAGAAAGAGAAAGTGAAAACTGGGTGACAATTCTAGATTCTGAAAATGAAGAAAAGCAACTGAAAAAGTTTAAGTTGAATCAGGTTAATGGGTTTTTACAATGGAACAAGAATTCTTGTAAGTCATTTCTATGAATGCATGAGTAAAGGTGACAGAGAAAACAGGTCATTGTGTTGAGAATTAAAGCCAAGACTCTGGCATTGTTCTGCCATTCACTCTTTACAATGTTTTTAGTTTCCAGTTCAAGTGACTTTCACAACGACACCAAAGAAAACAGCTCAGCTCAGTGTAAGTCAGCAAAGGAAACTAGGTCTGTTCTGTTCTGTTCTGATCCATTTATGCTTGGACAATGAAAAGCAAAGATATTTTGCATGGTATTCACAATCAGCTGCAGTTCTCATGATCTGTTGTGAATAGTGTGCAGAGACAACTGTGCAGCAGGTGGCGCTCCTGGCATGCCAAGAAGTGTTGGGTTTCTCTGTTCTGGCAAAACAACCCTGGAATTGTTTTTACACACTGTTTCCTTCGTGGAGACAACATAATTCCAAAATCATTAATCTCTGAAAACACACACAGATGAGAGAGATGGCTTGTGTGGTTAATTCTATCAAGAGTTGGCTATGAAAATAAAGGTTGTTTTTTTTTTTTTTTTTCTCCCTCTGTTCTTCCATGGAAGCGACTCACACAAAAGTGAGGTGCTTCCTGTAGGATGGGGACGGGGTGTGCTTGCCAGGTTTTTAAAATTTCTTCTCCATTTGGTCACATGTGGAGTATCTGAGTTGGTTGACTTGCTTTGATGATGAGACATGGTGTTATGAATTTGTATTCTTATGACATTCTCCAAGAATAGAAATGTTCTGAATTGTCAAACAAAATTATGTTTTCGGAGAAGACTAAGATTCTAGAAAATCAGAAGTAAAAAGCGTTTCAGCTAGACAAATATGTTGTTGGATTAATTCTGCAAAATCTGTCTTTGTTGAGTAAAAATATTAACAACTATTTTCCATTAGTTGATGTAATTTCCTCAGATTGAGAAATCCAGTTGTGTAAAATAAGTAAAATCCACTTCTTTTGCTGAAGATGTGGAATTGACAGATGACTGAAAGTGACAGATGACTGAAAGTGACAGATGACTGAAAGTGACAGATGACTGAAAGTGTAGCATTTGTCAACAGAAATAATCTGATTCTGGTTTTCTCTCTCACAACCCGCCATCCCTCCCATCACCACGGTGAAAGTTGTTAAGAATTCTTGTTCCTTTCTCAATTCCCATCTTTGTGAAACGAGTTTCTCTTCTCTGAACATGACTAAGAACAGGTCGATGGCAGTTTCAAATACTGAAGGAAGAGGGTGGTTTTGTCAGTATGGTCAGTCTTGGTCAAATAATGTCATGAGACAACTCTTTTGACACCAATCCATCTGTGGCCACCCTTGCTTGATAAAAACTTCTTGTTTAGAGGTCATTTAAATTAAGAACCTTCTTCCATCAAAAATGTTCCAAAGGCCCAGTTTAAAAATGAGTTATTTTAATAACTTCTTTGTTATTTTCAAACTTAATTGCAACAAAATCAGTGAATTTCAACAGAAATATAAGGAAATGGTTAAGAATAAGGACAGATTGTGCTTTCAAACACTGGTGGCTTTGGGTCTGCTTGTCACTATGTCCAGTCTTGGTCAAGAGACATCAAGCAACATTATACAGTCAAAAGCTTCCTGTTAGTATTAACCTGTGAAGACATTTTTTCATTTGTTCATACTTTAAATATATTTTCCTTAACTTGCTTTATACTTGCTATAAAAAAAGCAAAAAACATTAATAAGGAGTTGCTACATTGTTCTCTATTTACATAAAATACGATGTTTTATTCATGGAGTTTTACTCTAGAGATGAGAATTTACTTAAAACACTTTTACTTACTCTGGAGTTGCTGTCAAATCTTTGCCCTTTGACAGCCTCGTCTCTCTGGAGTTAATAATATTGATGACTTGTGAGTGCAAATTGTATGTTATTAACGCTCTGCACTAGTATATGTGCATTAGTCTTGCAGCAAAGTGCAGTGTATGCAGCCGCTGCCTGTTTTGAAAATAATTATTTTTCATATAATGAACATTTGAACTGTTGGTGTACTGAGGTATATTCGGCCCCTTATTCCCAGTGCCATGGATAAAAAAAAGAGATTGAAAATCACTGCTTTCCATGGTTACTCACTTGGTAGAAATAGGTACAGATGACCACCCTCACTCACTTTGGATTGTGTTTTGTCTCATACATTAATAGGGCAAAGATGTAGTTTTGTGGTTGAGAAGTTTGCTTCTCAACCACATGGTCCTGAGTTCAGTTCCATTGCATGTTACTTTGGAGGATGAAAACTGAAAGAAGCCCATTGTGCGTCCCATATAGATATCACATGATGTCTGTGAATAAACTTGATCATACAAGCAAAGCTATTTTCAGTCTTCCATGAAAAATATGTCTGGCTGTTGGAAAATATTACTCTGCTTGAATACAGGTGAGGGTTTGTGACAGGAAGAGCATCCAGTTATAGAAAAATTTGCTCAACAAATTCCATCTGATTCCTGCCAACATGGACAAGCGGACATTAAAACACTGATGATGAATCTGTCTAGTCATGAACAGAAAATAAAGCTTTTCAAATTCAAAAGAAATGCCAGGCCCCTAATGGCAGCGCCAAAGCATCACCAAAGTCATGTCACTAAGACTAAAATTCTTTCAACTATGATCAGTTTTACTGATTCTCTACAAAACTCCAGACCCAACATTAGTGAGCATCACTGATATGTAATGAAACCAGACTGCCCCCCCCCACCATCCAGAAGAAGGCCATTCAACTAATTGGCAGTAATTCAACCACCAACATAATATCTCACAGATAGCTGGCTTCCTCCCTTCCCCCTTTTGTTCCTCTCAGCCAGCAACTGTTGCTCTACTCTCTCTACTCCTCCTCCTCCTCCTCCTGCCATCTCTCTGAAAGAGCCTCATCTCTTCATTCATTCATCTTTTTGACTCAGTGATACAACACTGAAGATCAAGTCTAGAAAGAAAGAAAAACATTATCCCACACTGGGAAACTAAAAACAAATTGTTCTTTTTCAAGTTGAGAAAAAAATCTAGAAATCTTATTTGTTTTTATTTGTTGCTCATATTTGTAAGGTTGAGGTTTGGCAGAATTGTCTGTGTGTCAAACAGAATGCAAAGTGGCATTTCTCCTGGTTCTTTGTTCTGATTTCAAACCCTGCAAGACCATCTTTGCCCATCATTTTTTCAGGGTCAGTCCATGCTGATTCCAGTCAAGGGCTGTGATCAATGCAATCGACTGCCCCTGCCTAAATTTTCTGATTTTTGTGCCAAAATGTGAAACATTTATTACATGTACAGGAATGGTTGTGTGGTTAAGAACCATGCGGTTCAGTCCCACTGTGCAACACCTTGAGTAAGTGTTTTCTATTGTAGCGCCAGGCTGACTGATTCCTTGTGAGTGAATTTGGTAGGCAGAAACTGTGTGGAAGCCCTTCACACACACACATGTACATGTGAGTGCATGTCTGTTTGCCCTCCACCACCACCACTTGACAACCTTTGTTAATTTGTTTTTGTTCTTATGACTTAGCAGTTTGGCAAATGAGGCTGATAGAATTAGTACCAGACTTCAAAAAGTACTGGGGCCAATTTCTTTGACTAAAGCCCTTCAAGGTGGTGCTCCACCTTGGCCACAGTCGAATGACTGAAACAAGTAAAAGATAAAAAATACTTGTGTATGTGTAATACTTGTCATCGTAGTAGTCAATGGCATCGTCATCATCATTTGGTCAGGCAAGCTGCCTGCATTGATAAGTCATATTGGTCTTTTGGTCTTCTGCTGACTGAAATCCTTTGTCTGCAGACACCGTGACTCCTGAGGAAAGCAGGAGTTCACCAACTGAAATCCTTGATCTTGCCTGGTGACAGTGCATTGTCTTTATCTACTCAAGATCTGCTTATATTTTCCTTTGACTCTATAAATTTATCGGCCAAAATAGTTCACATGACTCTGGCTTGGATGGTCATTATTATCTAGGACTTGCCAAGGAGCCACCTGTGGTTCGGTCTAAGGCTGTTTATTCTAATATTCACATCTGACTTCAGTCTGTGGCATAGTTACTATAACACACACACACACACACACACACAAATAATTGTTTTTAGAGCATTGGCAAAGATGCTTTGTGGCATTGCTTCTACTAGCTCTTTACTTTCTGAGGTCCAATACCACTGAGGTCAACTCTGCCTGTCAGTCTTTCAAAGTCAAGAAAATGAATACCATTTCTCAGCTAGGTTTGATGGTACCAAGTAATCTTAGCACTTCAATTTCTGGCCTTGTGCCTGTATTAGAAACCGTTATCGTTGTTGTTGAGGCAGTCAGCTGGCAAAATGTTTAGCAGCATTTCTTGTTTTCACACTCTGAGTTCAAATTCCACTCAGGTTGACTTGCCTTCCATCGTTTTGGGGTTTGATAAAACGAGTACCAGTTGAGGACTGGGGTCGTTGTAATCGACTGGACTGCCTCTCCTCTCCCCAAAATTTCTGGCCTTGTGCCAAAATTTGAAACCATTATTTTTTAATGGGTAGAAAGTTACAAAAGTGACTCAAGAGTAGAGAGTTTAGTTATGTCAAACACTGTGTGTGTAATGTATAAATATTCACGAGTGCACACTCCTTTGCCGACTCATCATGCCGTAGAGCAGATAATTACCCCCATCATCATCACCAGCATCAATAAAACATACAAATGTAAGGGAGATAATTATAAAATATATCGAAAAACAATTTCTGATTGAGTCAGAAGAAAATATAAAAAATATGTTTGAGAGGTGAGTGAGGTTGGAGAGGCTGGAATTAATTAATCATTCCATCATTTCTAGCCTTGACGAGTTCGAAAGCAAGAGTCGGTACTAACGACCTATGCAGGGCTTCATTGCTTCTAAAGAAACTCTCAATTATCGCTTAGTGAGGTTTGTGGTGTGTTAATAGCCAGGTGATTAGGACTTCTCCGTGTTGGGTTTGCCCTGACCAGTGACAATAGCTGGGTAGTTTTTCAGTTTTTACCTGTAAAAGGCTTTCTTTTCGTTGAGACGGAAGCAAAGGGATAGAGCCCATGCATCTTTGTTGGGGGCCAGGCAAATATGTCGAGCGATTATAGGCTCCACTTCCTTAAAATGTATCGGGGGAAAAAAAAATGCCGACACCTCAGAGAACGAGAAAGTGATCTGACCATTGATGATGAAGATAATGAGGCTTGCGAAGAGTAAGGAACGGTTAAATGATGAAACAACTGGGTTCAGTCGAAATTCCTTTGAGCCGGGGTTGTTGACGGAATGAGAGGCGAAGTAGCGTGGCACTAAAAGAAAGAATAAAAACTGCAGCATTCCTCTTTATATTGGTAAAAGGGAAGGTGTGTGCGCGCAAGAGCCAGGTAATACAAATTATTTACCACATTCAGGAAGCAAGCAATAGACCTCTTTAGATAAACGAAGAAAGAAAATAATATAAAAAGAAAAGAAAAGCTAAAAAGAAAAACAAGTAACGATGAGGAACTCGCCTGAAAGAAATGTCTGGATGTAAATAAACCGGCAACAACAACAACAACAAGAATGCATGGAATAACTGGCAGCATTTCCTCCTCTTCTTTATAAATAGAAAAGCCGCGGCTGTTAAAAATATACACAGGCCCAAAAATGGTGTCCGTTTCAGGATGATGAGTGGGCGGAGCAGCATCATCATCATCATCGTCATTGTGTGTGTGGTGGAGCGTCAGTGCGCAAATGTCTGAGAATGCGTGAGAGAGAGAAAGAAAGAAAGAGAGGAAGAAGGAAGATGTGAGAAGAAAAGGATCAAGAGGTTGTGTGTGGAAGAGACGGGGGAAGAAGGAGCATGTCAGGGCTGGAGAGGTCGCGCTGGGGGAGGTGGTGGTGGTGGGGATAAATGGAAAGGTGAGAGAAGGTGTGTATTATAAATGCTTGTATGCGTATATACACACACACACGTACAAGTAAACTTGAAGTTTTGTCTTGAAAACCTAGCGAAATACGTGATACTTGACTTGTTTTCAGTCAGGTTCCTGTGGCCAGGCTGGGGCACTGCCACTGGTGTGTTTGTTAGTTTGTATCATTTCACTTCCACCAATGATAAAACAAAATTAACGAAAATAAAGTAAAATAAATCCGGTTTTTCACATGTAAATTTTTCTTTTAATTACGAAATTGGACGATCGGATGATCCCCCGCCCCACGAAAAGTTTGTCTGAAAGATAAATAACTGAATAAATTAATAAATTACAAGGATATGTTTTAATGAATTTGAATTGCTAATTAAAAGAACAAGGAAAAAATTTTTTCCTGCTGTCTGTAAAACTACATCGCAATTGCATGGGGGTGGGGTGGAGGGTTCACTATGTTCTCCCACCCTTCTCTCTCTCTCTCTCTCTCTCTCTCTCTCTGTATGTATGTATGTATGTATGTATGTGTGTGTATGTCTATATATATATATATATATATATATATGTACATACTTTTAATTGTTTCACTCATTTGACTGTGGCCATGCTGGGGCACCGCCTTTAGTCAAGCAAATCGATCCTAGGACTTATTCTTTGTAAACCTAGTACTTATTCTATCGGTCTCTTTTTGCCGATCCACTAAGTTACGGGGATGTAAACACCAGCATCGGTAGTCAAACGAAGTTGGGTGGAGGGGACACAAACACACAGACACACACACACACACATATATATACGACGGGCTTCTTTCAGTTTTCGTCTACCAAATCCACTCACAAGGCTTTGGTCGTCCCCAGCAAAAGACACTTGCCCCCAGGTGCCACGCAATGGCACTGAACCCACAACGACGCAGCAGGATTCAAAATGCATCCAAGAACTACATTTAAAAGCAAAACTATTCAGTAATAATAGCATGAAGTAGAATTTAATTTATCATCATCATTATTATTATTATTATTATTATTATTATTATTTTACTGCCGTGAAATGGGAATTAAAGGAAATTTACTCCTGGAAAATGAATTATTGCAAATGAATGGCGTCAATCACCTCAAGCAGAGGAGTAATCGGTACATTTGCGACTGGAAAGCCTGCCTGGTAATGCATGCTGGAAGTAGTGGAGATTGAATGAATATGTGTGAAGGAAGAACTGCTGAAAGAGGTATGCGAGAGAAACACACACACATTATGTATACAGGAGTCTGTTTGGTAGAACAAACAGGTGAAATAGAAGTCAATGAACATGTGTGTGTATATTATTATTATTATTATTAAATAAGTACCAATCAAGTACTGGGGTCAATGTAATTGACATGCCTATTCCTTCGAAATTGCTGGCCTTGTGCCAAAATTTGAAACCATTATTATTAATAATAATAATAATAATAATCATCAATGTATTACAAAAGTGACTCAAGGCCCGAGAATTTCATGCATGACCCCTAGGAGTGATAAGTAATGCTTACAAAACGCTCGGCCCTTGAAACACTTTCGTAACTTTCTGTTGAATTATATGCTTTGTACATGGCACTAGCAATGGCGAGCTTGCAAGACAAGAATCTCTCAGCTGAGACAGGATGTGCATCCAGAGTTTCTAAGTCACTCTCTGTAAAGAAGCAAACTCCCAGATTTGAAGTCGGTTTTGGTAAGGAGCCATGCACGGAACTCTTAAATCTTGAGTCACTTTTGTAAATTTGTATCAATTAAAAATTATAACGAACAAGAAGCAACAGGAGAGGATAAGCTTCTGATCACAATTGATGCTGAGAAGGACTATCATCATCCTTGTGATTGTTTAACATCCCCTTTTCCATGCTGGTATGGGTTGGATAACGATAATTGTTATGATGTTTTGTCTTTCTTTGGAATTGGGTGTAGTAGGGTAGGTGAGGAGATGAGGAACATCCATTCTGTTGGTATTTCTTCTTTAATATTTGGTCACTCTCAGACAACCAAGGAATATTGAAGATGGTGCCACTACAAAGTGCCACCTGATTTCTCAAAGTATTCATATTTTGGTACTTTTTTTTTTGTTTTTCTTTTGTGGTAGTTGTTGTAGTGATTGCATTGCTTCTGGCGCAGCCTTCTTTCCATGGACAAATCTTTCTAATAACTACCATCTTAGGACCTATTCCAAGCGAAACAATGTGCTGTGTTGAAGCTCCACTCTGTGATGGGATCTGATCCATCTTAGTCTTTCTGTTTTTATCTGTTTGCTCATCCAAAAGGTCACCATTTGATTGGTTGATCACCCTCTGACCCCCACTGGCTTATAGACTCCTTGACCAACACACTACGGCCACTGACTCTATTTCATGTACAGCTACCACAACAACCCTTGCCCCTCCACTGGGTCAACTCAACACACAAGTTTCTTATTTTCTTGTCTCCCCACCCCCATTTTCTACACTAAGCCATTCCTAATCTTTCAACCCCAGAACTGATACTTTCTGAGATTAAAGCCATATTTCCTCTTCAGATATTCTAAACTAATCTAATCCATATTTGTCTCCCTAATCTGCAAGAATCACAGGTATTGATTCTTCAACAATTGAAATTCCATTACAAAGATCATTTTTACAAATGCCTCAAAATCCAGTGCCAATGGGTCCCTCACACTTCTCCAAATTAATTGAATGAAAAGCAGAGGATTTTAAGAGAGATTTGGTAACAAAAAGCTTAAAGTGATCTTTGACCAAAATTCTTTGTTAATCGATGTTCCAAATACCATTTTTTAATAATGACAGCTATTTTATTAAATAAAGTATTACTTTCAAAATTAGATGAAAGAAAGGCATATTTAAATGAAAAATGGTAACAAAAAGAAAGTAAACAAATTTAAATAATATCAAAAAGGTATTGTGTTAGATATTAATTTTTTTTTTATTTTTTTTAACAGGTTGGCCGTGTTGCACATGACTGCGCATTGGTGACAGGTCATCGGGCTGCAGTCCTCGATATTGCCTTTTGTCCACACAATGACAACATCATTGCAAGTGCCTCAGAAGATTGTTCCGTCAAAATCTGGATGATACCAGATGCTGGACTTGTAACTTGTATGACGGAATCTATTGTTGACCTTCTGGCTCATCAGAGGCGAGTTGGAATTGTTGTGTGGCATCCTTCGGCACACAATATCCTTCTCAGTGCAGGTAAGCTGTTCAATTTTCTCTCTCTCTCTCTCCCTAAATGTTGTATTGTTACATGAGGTTGATCACGATAGCAACATCATCATCTGACATTAGTTACAGTTTAAAGTGTTACTGTGTTATCATCAGGGCGGCTGCAGAAGATGGTCGTGTCAGGCAAGTAACTTTTGACCATTAACTTTGAGAGTGCAGTAGGCAGCATGTCAGCCTCATGATGTGAAGTTTGTGAGTTCGATCCTTACCTGGGGTACAGATATGGCTGTGTAGTTAATTTTGAGTTCAGTCCCACTGTGTGGCACCTTGGGCAAGTGTCTTCTTCTATAGTCCTGGACCAACAAAAGCCTTATGACAGGATTTGGCAGATGGAAACTGAAAGAAGCCAATTGTGTCATCATCATCATTTAACATTCCTCTTTCCATGCTGGCACAGGTTGGATAGTTTGGCAAGAATTGAAAAGCCAGAGAACTGCACTGAACTAAAGTGTGTGTGTGTGTGTGTGTGTGTGTGTCTTCTCGTGGTTGTTGTAAATGAGTGTCATTGTCATACAAGTAGTGTCATTCATTTCTGATCTTCTGTGAAAACATTTCCAGCCAAGAGGAAATCTTACTTTACTTGGAAACGGGTGAGAGTTTGCGACAAGGAGGATGGCTGGCTGTAGAAAATCTGCCTCAATGAACAGCATTCTGACCCATGCAAGCACAGCTAAGTGGACGTTATTGGATGGTGTTTATTGGATACAGGGGACACACACACACACACACACACACACACATTCACTGATATGTTTGTGGATGTATATACATATTTTTTCTCTATTTTAGAAGTATTTTCTACACCAACAGAAAGGAAAATAAAATCAAGTCTTTCTTTTTCATAAATACAAGAGCAATAAATTTTAAAGGGACGGGGAAAGAGTTTAAAAATGAAAAACAGAAAAAAAAAGATAAAGAAAAATTTGATAGGAAGGAAATAAATTATACAATTGTCCAAGCGGAATTCAGGTATTTTAGAAACTAAAGCATGAAACTCAACCTGCCTATCAGAAGTGTAAACATCATATACTATTTCAATGGTGGTTTTTGCCGAGGCTGACTTTGCCTTTCAAACTCTCAGAGTCAATGAAGTGACTACCAGTTAAACACGGGGGGAGGGGGGCGTAATTGACTCTTCTCCCCCCCCCCCGAAATGTCAGGCATTGTGTCTACAGAAGAAAGCAATATTTCAATGGTGGGTTTGTACATGTAACGTGTCCCACAACTGCATAATTTAATGAGGTCAGAGGTATATAACTGAAAACTGTGCATCTATTATGCTGGTGAAGGTGGGACACACATTCCAGCAATGGCTGGCGTGCTACTAGTTTTTTTTTTGTTTAGACGACACAATGGCCTTGGCAAATATGAATAAATAAATAATTATAAAAATAAAGTCTCCCTACAAAATATCCAGTTCTAAAAAGTGTCTCTCTAAACATTTACCTAAAACTAAAATATACACATATCTTTTGAAAGGTACAATTTTCACAACCACGAGACTTTGTTTGGAGTCTGTCTGATTGTGTAGCATCTTGGATATGAAATTGCCAGGAGAATTTTGGAGTGGGGGTTTCAAAGTCCTTTGCGGGTCATCTGAAAAGAAAAAAAACAAAAATCCCTGCGGCATATCATTTGCTGTAATGTATGTCACCAATTCACCATGGCAACAGAATGATGAAAATTGGTGAAAAGAAAGGCCTGAAATTTGAAGGAAGGGAACCATTAATTATAGTATCCCCAATGCTCTCATCTGGCACACAGCCACTCCCACTCGATACTACTCTCTCTTCTCAGTTGAGGGTTTTTTTCCTTTTTTTCCTTTTGTTTTGCCATGTAAAAAGCACCCAGGACACTCTGTAAAGTGGTTGGTGTTAGGAAGGGCATCCAGCTGGAGAGACCTTGGCAAAACAAAGGAACCTGCTGTGGCTCCTGGTCTTGCCAGCTTCTGTCAAACTGTCCAACCCATGCCAGCATGGAAAGCAGACATTAGATGATGATGATGATGATGATGATAATGATGATGTTGAAATGCACAAGTATTTCAGTGATACTTCATTTTATCAGACTTAAAAAGATGAATGACAGGATTTACTCTGAGAATGAAAAGTGTTGGAAGAAGTCTCTGACTTTGTAACAATTCTGTCAATAAAATAGAAAAACAAAATGAAACAAAACACCCTGTGATAGAAAAGTTGATTCACCTAATAAGATCAGTTTAGCAAATTTAAAAAGTATTTAGGGCAAATGATTTCGGTGGAGCCCATCCCATACCAGTTTATACTTGTGAGACGGTTTGAAGCCAGCTCTGTAATTTAATAAAACACTCCTGAATTGCATTGAATGCCAGCAAAGCTTGCAGTGGGAGCTGGATCTCCTTACTCCACCTGAGACTCATAAATATACAGCATGGTTGTATGTTATAACATGGTACGACTGATATCAGCTGCGAATCCTTTTAGAAAATGTTTATCTAAAGAAATTATAAAGGTCAGGGAATTAAAATGAAGGAAGGAGAAAGTAGGAGTGCGTGGTTGGAAAGTTTGCTTTTCAACCGTGTGGGCCTCAAGTTTGGACCATCCAACAGAACGTCTTTGGCATCAAGTGTCTTCTATTAAAGTCTCAGCCAACCAATCCTTTGCGAGTGAAATTAGTTGATGGAAACTCTACAGAAACCTCTGTGGGGGCGATTTGTGTCACCCCACTCCCTTCCTGGCTTGACAGTTGATGTTGGTTGATTAATCCCTTAAACTTAGAGGTTCAGCAAAAGAGACCAATAGAAATAAGTATCAGATTTTAAAAAATACTGGTGTTGATTTGTTCACCTAAGCCTTTTTGTGCTCCAGTGTGGTCGCAGTCCACCAATTGATTGAAGTAAATGAAAAGATAAAGTGATGACGAATTTAGTGAAATAATTGTCATAATTAAAACTGTTGTCTGGAACCTTTAATTAACATGAAATTCCAATGGAACATTTTAATTTTGGTTAATTTCAAACAGGAAATTTGTATCACAGAACCAGGAGTGGTCACAGATGAGTCGATATTAAATTAAGGCTTTAATAGTCTCGTTATTGATGTAAAATAATTATCCTCCATTTTATTTTTGTCTTTCAGGCTCAGATAACAAAATCTTCATCTGGAACTGTGGAACTGGGGAACCTTTGGTCGAAATAGAACTTCCTGATTTGATTTTATCTGCCAGTTTCAATTACAATGGCAGTCGTGTTGCGGTCACAACAAAAGACAAAATGATTCGTATTCTTGATCCTAGGACTGGTAGCGAGTTAAAGGTCGGTTCTCTTGAAATCTTTATGCTTCGTTACCAATCTATGTCTGTTGTTGCTGCTATCAGACAACAACAAAGTATCAAAAGCTGTGAATGAGTCAGTCGGAAACTTAGATTCTCTTAGCAGAAACTCCGTCTTCCTTTAAATTCTCTTCACTAAACCAGAAATGCTTTCTTCTTGATTTTAACAAAAATTAAAACTGACAAATTGCCAGTCTTCAGGAATGGTGCATTGGTAGAATCATGTAAACATCATTCAGAATTCTTTGTATTTAGTTGCAACTTCTTGTGCTGAAATTCCACTGAGTTTAACTTTGGCGTTCAGTCTTCTGGGGAGTGGTAGTGGTGGGGGATCAATAAAATAAAGTACCAATCAAGTAATGGTGATTGATTTTATTGATTATAGTTTCCCTTTTCCAAATAAAAAGTATGGCCTTGTGTGTCTTCCTCCTCCTTCAACACTTGTATTCCATGACTGCATGAGCTGGTCTCATGGGACCTGACAAATCAGAGGACTGTACCCTTTCTCATTGTCTGGTTTGGTATGGTTTCTATTGCTAGAGTCCCTTCTTAATGCCAGTCACTTTACAGAGTGTACTGAGTGCTTTTGTCATGGCACTGCACTAGTGAAACTCACTTTGTAACTTACAATACTAAGGACCTAAACTGGCCCTTATAACTCAAGAACAATCAAAAAACACATTGGCCAAATGTCTTTTACTACATTCCTGTTGTCAATTCAAGTAATATTTCCTTATAGCCAGACATGTTTTCATGGAAGATTGGAAACAAATGACACCATTTCTATGACACGTTTCATTCACTGTCAAGAGGCATAGACACCCGCACACAGCAGGCTTCCTTCAGTTTCCCTCGACTGAATCCACTCACAAGGCTTTTGCTGACCTAGGGATGTAGACAGTGGCCCATGGTGCCATGCAGTGGGACTGAACTTGAAGCCACTTGGTTGGGAAGCAAATTTCTTGACCACATACCTATACCAGACAAGTAGAAGCAGAGTCAGAGAGGAAATTCAAGATGACTATTCTATTCCCAAAATGAATTCATTATCAGAAGAGAAGAATGTGAAGCTTTAGCTCCATTATAATAAAACTGGTCTAAATTTGGATTAGTCTAGAAATATGGGGAACAATGAAGCATGTCCTCTTCTAGATCCACTCCCAAGGCTTTGGCTGTCTCAGAGCTAAAATGGAAGAAACAAAATTCGGCTGTGTTTTTAATCCTTTAGCATTTAAACTGGCCAAATCTGACCCAAATACTCTTCATGTTTTACATTCAAACTGGCCATATCTAGCCTCTCACACCTAACCTACATTAACATTCTAAAAATAAACAATTACATCATCGAAACCTCAATGCTATTAGATAATGCATAATTAATTCAAAACAATTTGAATAAATAATCATTACATTTGACAACTTTATCCTGAAGAAGGACTCTGTTCCAAAATGTTTAATTCTCCTGTCTCCCAAGCAAGTTCACTCTACTCTTTTGTCTTGATGTCCTAAACCAATACTAATCTTGAGGGAGTCTGGGTTTAAAAGTAGAAAATACTTGCTCAAGATGTGCCATGGTAGGATTGTCAGTTTGTGCAAAGCTGTGAATTAAATATTTCCATTTACTGTGAAAAGAGTGTCTTGCTAAATAATTGTGTTCCTTGTTTGATTTGTATTATTTCTTTGTACTTTTCAGAGTGCCAAGGGACACCAAGGTTCCAAACCATCCCAGTGTGTTTTCTTAAGGAATGGCAAGATCTTTACAACTGGTTTTTCTAGAATGAGCGAGCGACAATATGCCCTTTGGGATGAGGTGAGTGAACCAGTGTTGTGATAATGTGAAGTGATAGACAGAGAGTGAACAAACGAAAGAAAGAACTCACCACATTTGATTGAAGTTACTTGTATTTTATAAGTTTAACTCAGCTCCTCATTAGACGAGGTGGACGTGTCTTGGGCTGCCATGAAACTTGAATGTGAAGCTGAGTAGATAGATAGACACAAACACACAAATAGATTTAATTAAAATACTTCACAGAAACCCTGTTGTTTATCTCCTGCATATTTTATCTGAACCTAAACTGGAGGGAAAAGGAAATTTGTATTTTTATATATATATATATTTTTTTTTTACTTTGATTATTAATGCTTTATCTTCCCTCTCTAATTGTGTTTTTTGTTTGTTTTTTTTTCTCCTTCCCAGAAAGATTTGTCCACTCCATTGACAATGCAAGAAATAGACAATAGCAATGGTGTTCTGTTCCCATTTTATGATCCAGATACAAACATGGTATATCTATGTGGCAAGGTAAATCCTTTGACATTTTTCAGATTTCTTCAGCTTTCAACATTTGCATTATTTTTTTTTTTTTTTACCTTTCTGTTACCATTTTTCTGTGGAACTACAACTGTCTTTGTTTCAATTAATTCTGAAAATAATGAAGAATTTAATTAAATAACTTTGTCATTAAGCTGGTGTTTGGGACATAAATTAACATGAAATGTTGATGGCCGGTTTAGAACCAGGAGTGGTGGTCTCAGATGGGTTGGATTATCTGACATGAGCTGACCAGCTGAAGAGCTGTTCAGGCTCCCTGTCTATTTTGGCATGGTTTGCCCTTTTGTTTTCCCTTCCATCTATCTCCCTCTCCTCAACTCCTTCAACTCTCTCTCTCTGTTTCATCCTTATTATCTATCTCTCTCTCCCACCAGGGTGATTGTGGTATATTCTACTATGAGATAATCGAGGGGTCACCATTTGTATATTTCCTGAATAACTACAAGTCATCAGAACCACAGCGAGGTATTGGCATGATGCCCAAACGTGGTGTCAACGTGAATCAGTGTGAAATTTCAAGGTAAGAGACCCAACAATGTCCTGATCTACTTGAAGCTAACAACAAAGCTTCTAAGTGATCTCCTGTGTTGCTAGAAATAACAGCTGAATCCTCTCAAATTTCACCTTATCTTTTTGATGAACTCTTTTTGCTTTTCCTTGTTATCCTTTGACAATTGCTCACTTTCAATCAAAAAAGAAATAATTGAAACCAAAATTTTTGTTTTTCTTTTTTCAGATTCTACAAACTTCTTAATAATGGCCTCTGCGAAGTTATTCCTTTTACAGTTCCAAGAAAAGTAAGTAATTGCCGTTTTCTGTTATAGTAACACATGAAGTCTCATCTCAACAAACTTAAAAATTATTTGAAGATCAGCTTTAATCCAGCTCCCCCCCCCCCCTTTGAAACGATTAAAAGAATTCTAATTTAGTTGTTGTTGGATAATGACATCCAATTCTACTGTGGTACAAAGCTAATTAACTGAAGAATTGTTGAAGTGGATGCAACAGTGATGTATATGTTCTTTCTTGATACATTCCAACAAATTCCAACATGAATAGTGCTAACCCCTATCGTATTTTGTCTTCAGAGAACACCAACTCCTTCCCTACAAATGTGTGTTCCAAACACATTTTGGTGTAAACTTGTATCATTTTAAACAAAAAGTTATTCTTTGAAGGCAAGGAACATTGTCCCGTTTGGATCTCGTGGAATCTCACTGTTTTCCATGTAGATTTATTATCTGTTTAAGTGGAACCTAGCCATAATTATGGGATGTGTTGTCCTATAATTCAGGGGTCAAAACATGGGATCTTTTTTAATTCTTTTGTTCCCATATTTCAATTGAAATACACCAACTTTGGTTAAATTAATTTTGCAAAAAATGAAAAATTTACTAAAATAACTTTGTCATTATTAATTAAACTGTTGTTTGGTACAAAAATTGACACAAAATTTCCTTGCAAAGTTTCAATTTAACTTTTTTGCATTTAAACTGGCCATATCCAGCCCAAAATATTCTTCCTGTTTTATGTTCAAACTGGCCAGATCTGGCTTCTCATACCTTCTCTACAATGTCATTCTAAAAATAAGCAATCACATCATTGAAATCTGAAAGCTAGAAGATAATGTGGGATTAATTCAAAACAATGGGAATAAATAAGGATTACTTTTGACAGATTGATCTGAATGCTGAAGGCTTAAATCATTTTGAAACACAAATTTTGTATCGTTAGACCCAAGGGCAGTCTCAGTCAGGCTTCATATAAAAAAAACAAAAAACAAACAAAAAAAGGGGTCAAAACATTTGTGTTTCTGTTGTGTATTGTTACGTGTGTCTTATTTGCGAAATGTCTTTTGTGATTCCAGTCTGAACTTTACCAAGATGATTTGTACCCAGACACAGCCGATGAATCTCCTGCTATTTCTGCACCGGATTGGTTTAATGGTAAAGATGCTGACCCTGTGTTGGTAAGGCTATCGTCTTGTTTGGTTCCCAGCTACAGTTTCTGGTGGTCTTTTACTTCGATTACAGCTTGTCTTCCTCTTCACAAACCATTTTCGTATCGGGGAATGTTTGTGGGTGTACATGTATGCCTGCAGCCTTACCTTGTCATTGGCAAAATAGATGTAAACGAATGTCGCTGTCATACAAGTGGTGGAGCACTGCCTTTAGTCGAGTAAATAGACCCCAGGACCTATATATCTCACACGCTTCTTTCAGTTTCCGTCTACCAACTCCACTCTCACAAGGCTTTGGTTGGCCTGAGGCTATAGTAGACAACACTTGCCCAAGGTGTCATGCATTGGGACTGAACCCAGAACCATGTGGTTGGTAAGCAAGCTACTTACCACACAGCTACTCCTGTATGTAATATGTATGTGTATTATATTATGCAAATGGTTAAAATTCACCAAATTTCTTTTCAGGTTTCACTGAAAGATGGCTTTAAATCCACTATGAAGGAACCTCTAAAGACTGTCAGGCGATCCAACATTTTGGATAAAATGATGAAACCAGCTGGTGGAAGTGATTCTCCTCCTGCTCAAACTCCTTCGCGAGGATCACCAACTCCAGCGGCGGCTCCAGTAGTCCATGCCCCCAAACCAGAACCAGTTGTACATTCTCCTGCACCGGCTCCAGCCCCTGTCAGTAAGCCTGCTCCTCCACAAAATGAAGTGAAGCCTGCTCCTGCCCCTGCAGCAGCAGCAGAACCTGTTAATCAACGACAGTCGGCCAACCTATCAAATACTCCCTCTAGCAATAATGTGCCTGCAGGTGCCCTGAGTTTACCCCCTGTGAGTATGACTCTTCTCATCCAGAGTGTATGTGGACAAATGCCAAACATCTTGATGTTGGTGCCTCAGTTTTTGAAACGGTTCAGTGTTCTTTTCCTCAGTCATAAGAAACTTGTGTTCTTAAAATACTCTCGTAACTTTTTTTTATCTTAATACAGGTACCGGTTCCTTTGTTTTATAATTCATTTGTTTTTTTTATTGTAACTTTTAGATAATACCCAAGTTCAGTCTGAGACATTCGTGAATTTTCCTTCATTCATCAAGCTAAACAATATCACACTTTCATTTTCATAATATAGAAAAAGGCCCAGGAGGAATTTTTCTTTTTCTCCCAATCAAAATTACTAATTCATGAAACTAAATAGAATAGCAATGTCATCTAAAAAGAGAAATTTTAAGTCTACATGGAATTGAAGAACCAAAATTTAATTTAATTTTAATTTTAATTTGTTTTTGAATTTTCAGTATGCTTCTTCCTTCCTTAACTTTGACTCATCAACAACATCCCAGCTTATCTTCAGGATTTTATCATCTTGACTATGATGGGCTGAGTAAATGAAAATGCTGGTTTGTTGTCTGTGACAAGTTCTGTTTCAATCAAGAATTGCTTTTTTGTTTTGTTTCATTGATTGCTGAATCACTCCATTTTTCTGTGACTTTTTCTTTTATTTCCATTGTAAAGTGGGGCCAGAAGGACGCATACTCTCTCTCTCTCTCTCTCTCTCTCTCTCTCTCTCTCTCTCTCTCTCTCTTTCTCTCTCTCTCTCTCTCTCTCTTGTTCTCATACGTTCTCTGACTCTCACATGCATACATATATTAACACACATTTCAATTTAACATTTATCAAAAAAAAAAAAAAAATCAAGAATGGTAAGTTTAAAATCAAATTTCCAAGTTAATTATTCCATTCCAGGTAGGTAGGACCTGTAATGAAAGAAGTAAATTTATACAAGTCATAGGCAACATGATGGCATCTGTGATCTCTACATGTGTATCCCACATGTAGGATTAACAGATGGATGAAAAGAACCTTGCTATTCAAGGGTTGTTTCACTAACCATATCACGAAATATTTGGACATGTGCATGGAGGTTAAGGTCATTGTACAAGAACTAAAGATGTCTCTTGGAATCTCCAGAATGACAAATTTATTTCTCAACATCGATGTGTGAAAAGAAGGAAGATATGGAAGTTGACCAATCCCTTAATCGTTAACGAATGCTGGGTAATGCCAAGAGACTGGATTGGTGTGTCTAAGGATGATGTATTTTAGCCTCTGGTCAGTGGCATGAAGAGAACAACAAAAGTGAATGAGAAATGGAATCAGAAGCTAAATGGAAGAAGACATTGGATGTATTTAACCAGAGAAAAGTGGTTTGAAGGAGAAGAGAATTAATGTTGTTCTTTGTGAGGAAAAGGGCTCTGATATCCCTTTGGATTTGCGAAGGCAGAATGTTTCATTCGACCAAGATTTTAAAGTGAAGAGAGTCTTCGTGACAGGGAAAACATTATTGATGTAAAGTTAGGTGTGTGTGTTCAGTGAAGTCTGTAAAGGTTCACCAAAGTTGTTCTTGTAATATTTGTTCTTGAAGTAATGACATTAGTATTGAAGACTGGATGTTCTTTGCAACTTTTATATGCCAATGACCTTTGATCTAGTTCTTGATGAATCTCTGGAAGAAACTCATTCCTGTCCAAAATATATCTACTGATGCCAAATTGAGAAAACAGGACAGTTGGAGTACAAGAATCTTTTGGAGCTTTATCAAAATGTCTTGGATAAGGACTGACAAGTGACCAGCTGTATACCATGGTGTAGCATCCAGGTTTTGCTTGTGTCTGCTTGTGGAATTCTGTTCTTCCCAAAACTTCTCTGAAATACTTCAGGACATCCAAGTAAACCTCTTTGTTGATCGTCTAACTGCAAGGAACAAACTCATGAACAATAACCCTTTTATATATATATATATGTGTGTGGGTGTGTGTGTGTATGTTTGACTCTTTGATCCAGCTATGTTCTTTGCAGCTAATCATAAAGACCAGTCAATCAGGCTTACTTCCACTTCACTCCTACACAAGATACACATCTTATCTCTACCTCCAGTTCCTAAACCAATATTTCCATGGCACCAAAAGAAAAACTGGGGGAATTTTTAGCATGATTTTTCTATCAACTTCTTCATTTCTTCTCTTTTTTTTTTCTAGCTTCACCTTCATTTTGCTCTCTCTCTCTCCCCTTCTCCAGGTGAATGTTTCATACACCCCACTTTTCTCTCTCTCTCCCCTATCCCTATCCTTCCTGTCCCCTAACTACTCAGTTGTCCCTTAACTTAACCCTGTTGTCGTCTGCATGTTCTTTCTCTGTCCCCCACAGGCATTCGATGCGCAGACTGTTCTGGACGATATTCGGAAATTGAAACTGATCATCAAGGCTCACGAACGACGAATAAAATCCTTAGAAGAGCGAATAGCTCAGGTGGAAGCCAATGTATCAGAGGACGACGCTAACATTTAAAAAGTACATTTTGACATCTTTTGGGTTTTGTTTGTTTTGTTTTTTTCCTTCTAGCCTGATTTCCTTTCCTGTTTTTTTAAAATTTGATTGCTTTTGGGTTATTATTTATTTTTATTATATAAAAAGAATATTTTGTTTTGGGTTCTGTTGTAGAACTGCCTGGTTTTCAAAATGTACATCTGTTTCCAACATTGATAATGAGATGCGACCGTTCATAACTTGTACAATTCTAAGCAATCCGTTGCAATAGAAACAGACATGCACAACCAACTTCTCCTTTGCCAGGCAATTCTACAAACGAGCCTTTGTTTTCCCTTTTATTTTTAGTAAAACTTAGTTATGAGCTTGCATGGTAACTGACAAATTGTGTGCGAGTTGTTTTTAGAGATTTCAATATATTTTAATACACACACACACACACATTGACAAGTCAGGAAGCTAAAAGCAAATCTTTTCCTTTATTAAGATAACTCTGTAGTAATAAGATTTAAAAAAAGTCATGATAATCTTTAAGTTTAAATTGTAAATCCCAGCAAATCTGTTGGTAATTTGCTTCAATTCCTAATTGAAGTTGCTTAACTTGTGTTCCTTATACTTTGAAGAAATCCTGAACATCTCTTTCCCAAATATTCGATGAATTTATGAAAAATCAAATTAATTAACATGAAAATGTTCTGAAGAATTATTTTAATACCATTACAATGAAAGACTGGAATGTATTCTATAGATTTTGGAAATATTTTTCCGCATCTTGGTTAGGATGAAATAAAACATTTTCTCATCTAGGAGAATCATACTTTCTTTGGACATGCATTGCATTTTAGATCTCTCGTTTCTTTTCATCATTTGTTGCATTTCTTAACATTTTCTTATACTCTGAGATATTAGAATCTTCTTTGAGTTCTCTCCCACACGTACATGCTTCCAAATATAAACCAATCAATTTATTCCAATATCATATCAAAGACGTAATGATTTTCATTGTCTCATGAAATTGTGGAATTGGTCTTCTTGGATATGTTGACAATGTCTTCTTCTCTTCAAATTTTTACCTTACAATATTCTTGATTTTTTTCAGCTGGTTTTATTCCTCTACAACTGTTACAATTTCTTTGTTCATTCTTCTTCCATTCCACTCTGTTGCATCAAGAATTGATTCCCATTTTAATCCAACCTCTTCCATTCTTGTCTCAGACCTGGAGACTCTGGTCTCAGGAACCATACTCTTGGAATGCTGATGACACCAGCAAAACACATCTTCTCTCTGACAAACCCACAGAGAAGAGAATTATTAAATTACTGTTGCATGTGCAGTGAGTGATGTTATTGTGGGATTCTTCCAAACAGCTAAGAGGAATGGCCAGAGACGCACTAATTTATTAGCTTGACCATCAGAGTACTCTTTTAGTACTTTATCAGCTTGGCCATCAGAGTACTCTCTTAGTACTTTGTCAACTTGGCCATCTCTGGCATTTTTCTTTGACAAACTATTCATCATCGTTGTCTTTTCCATAAGACAGAATTTGTGAAGGCAGATTTCCTACGGTTGGATGCACTTCCTGTCACCAACCCTCACCTGTTTACAACTAAGGTCATATTTCCCCACAACAAGACATGTTTTATGGAAGATTAGAAACTTATATGATGGTGACACTCGTTTGCAACCATTATGTGATGTTGAGACAAGGATGGACGTGCACACACACGTACGTGTGAGTGACAGGCCTGTTTCTCTTCCTGTCTGCCAAATCCACTCACAACGCTTTGGTCAGTATGAGGCTATGGTAGAAGACACTTGCTTAAGGTGTTGTGCAGTGGGATTGAACCTGAGACTACATGGTTTGGAAGTAAGCTTCTCCACCACACAGTCACCTCTGCCCCTATTGGACAGACCCCCTGTCTTCACCCTTTCACCCACATGTCTCTCCCTCCATAAATGTTGTGGGCTCACCATTCATGTGATGGGATTTAGAAGATCCTAGTTAATACAATTTGTTCTCAGGCATTAAAATCCCCCTTTATTGTTTGTTTTAATCTACATAATCCAAATCTTTAATCTTGCTTCTTTTTCTTTCTTTCCCTCTTACACTTCAATTGTTTTGCAATCTCTCTCTCTCTTCAATCCCTTGTTCTGGAATGATCTCTTACCTATTTGAATAATTTCATGAAATCCCAGTTATTTAAATCGTTGACAGTTTCCAGTGTTCTGCTGTGTCTGTTGCAAATTGTTCAACTCCTCATTGGCTCAGTCCACATGGCTGTAAACAGGTATAATGAGTAGTGTTGAATATTTCTTTAATTGCAGTGCTGTGTTGAAGTATTTTTAAGGGGCTGGGATCAGTATGTGTCCTCAGTTTCACTTCATTGTCTCTATCACCATTTCAACAAGGGAGTTTCTCTGATTGCTTGTCTCTCTAGAAATAGCAGCCAAATTTCTCTTACATTGGTAGAGTGGACATTAAAAACACACACATCTTATTAGATAATGTAGTATAGATATCTGATACCAGAGAAAAACAAAAAAATAGAGAGGGATGGTCATTGCTGGCATAACTTTGACCACAGGTCTGCTCAAAACAACAGGCATTATCACTATTAGAATAAATAATGTTGTTGTTGTTGTTGTTGTTAAGGTTAAATTTTATTTGGTGTTCATTTTTAAATTTTATAAATATTTTCCCAAACTGTTCAAATGCCAGCCATAAAATTTCATTAGATCAACTTTCTTCTGACATTTAAAAATAGTTTTGTTCCAGTTTTATGTGGTCTAAATATTTATCCGTTTTATTACAACAACCAAGTTTGAGGGTAAGTGTGGGGTGTATTGGGGAGTTTGTGATAAATAGTTAAAACAAAAAGCTCACTTGTGATGTGATCTGCAAAATTTCTGTGAAGAATTTGATTGTCAGAAGTGAAGAATTGTAAATTTTGTCAGAAAGTTTCCTCTCTTATGTGAGACCTTGAATAATATTACTGCTGTTGTTGGCCATGAGTTTAGTAAACCAAGGAATACGGTATCTGGAAAGTTTTCTGTTAGATTAATGCCAGGACTAAGTCAGATTTAGAGATAAAATGTCAAAATGTTGATTGGGTATTTGGAAAGAATTTTAGACAACAAAATATTGGTCATTTGACAAAATCTCAGAACCGTAGACTCTAAGATGTAAAATATGTCCTACACAAACTCATCTTCAGATCAAAACAGTAAAACTGAAATGTTCTGGAATGTTTTTTTTTTATGTTTTTTGGTTTTAGTTTTATTTCTTTATGACTTTGTAGTTTTGTGGTGGTTTTTTTGTGTCATATGTTTTATTCAATATCTAAATGGTGTATTCATTGTGGCTAATATTATTATTATCATTGATAAACCAACAGGAATTTGAGCTTTAATAATTCAGATTCACCTCATTTCAAATCCTGTGAATTTCATTGTCACGACTTCAAGAATTGTACATTTTTTTTTCTGTTTTGTCAACAAGTTCATCTCTAATGCCAAACTGAATTCTATCACCTCTGCATACCATTCAAAGTTGAGTGTTGATAGGCTATAAGTGTGCTAAATCAAAGTAATATTGCATCTAAAGTCTTTTATAAGATTAAAGCCAGGATTAAGATGGATTTGGAGATAAAATACCCAATTGTCAATTGAGGAAAGAATGCTTGACCACAAAATATTTGATCAAATCTTATGGTGATTTGATCAAATTGCCAGATTTGAATCCAACCAATACAGTAGATAACTCACCTGTAGCAAGTGTATCAAATGAAGATTACTGTTGATCCCTGGATGGTTGAAAGTATTTGTTTTGTCCAATGATGAGGGACGAATCAGTCCAGACAAATTATGGCATGGAGTAAGAGATGAAGTCCAATTGAAAATGGCTGAATTAGTTTATATTGTAGTGTTTTCTTGTTTTAAAAAGTAATTTTAATGGAAAGAAGTAAAGTAAGAGGAACAAGACAGCGAAAGCAAAATATGTCTTTAACTGCAGGAGAGAGAGAGAGAGAGAGAGAGGCACCAGTTTCACTGCAGAAAGAATTCTGCTGCATGTAGAGACTGTTCCCTGTGCACTCATTGCACTTACTGGCAACTCCTGCTTCCAGAAAACGAAGCGAGGACTCTACACACAAATGGTATTCTCTTCGTTTCCCATCTCTTCTGCTGCCTCAGCTCATAGACTCACATATAGACATTAGTTTCAGTATCACAAATCATGTAACTCTAGGCAAATAACATACACAATTGTAATTTTAAATGTCATTTCTTTTTAACGCTGCCTTGTCCAATGAACTGAGGCTATGGTACCATGTGGCCTTAAACCCTGGCCACCAAAATCTAAGAAACGTTCAGTCAAAATTTTGATGGAAAACTTACAAAGAATGGCAATCTCTTATTTTTAGTAGAAAAGGTCTTTTTTCTTATTGTTTCAAGTCAAACTTCTGATTGTTTATGTTTTGAAAATGTAGTTAAAAACCCCAGTTTTTATTGGAATATATCCTACATTGGCGATGAGTTCCTGGCAACGAGAATAAACCATGTCTAATCCTCTTTCATAGCCCATCAAATGTTTGTCAAAATTCAGCTGATGTTAAACAGGAGTTTCACCTGACACCTTCAGGTATTCGATGATAATAATAATAATAACAACAACAACAACAACAACAATGAGTAGAACTTGATATTCTAAGATAGAAGAAAGATGTTTGACTTGTACTCTTTTGCTTTTGTATCTGGATGCATGGGACGAAGCACACATTAACACAGGCTGCTGCACATTTTGCATAACAACACCAACACGTGCTTCTTTGTTGCTACTAACATATTTTACATTGAAATGCATACACAGCTGTCTGTGTACACACCATCATAAACGCATACTTTATACACACACACCTGTTTGGGAGACCAATTACCAAATTATTATTTAGTGATTTTAGAAAGAATTCTTTCCTTATGTTCACCCTTTTGATGCCAACCCACCAGTGACCACTTCTGGTTCTCTAATCCAAATTAAAATATTCCATTAAAATTTCATGTTAATTTGTTCCAAACACCAGCTTAAATAATGACAAAGCTATTAAATTCTCCGTTATTTTCCAAATTAATTGAAACAAACTGAGATCATTTCAAGAGAAATATTGTAACAAAAGGGCATCTTTTTTGTGTGTTTGTATAAGGGAGCATATGGTGGTTAGACCGCCATTGATGTGTTGATTGTTTGATATATTTTGAAAGCATAAAATTTGTCTTACTTTGAAGTCACTGGACTCCCAGACAGGAGTCTCTCCTTCTCGTCTTTGGTGAAGTTTGGCTTGAGAGCCTCCAGCTTTTTATTCTCTGACATGTTCATTGTTTGGCTGAATGGTCAAGTTTTGCTTTGCATCCATGAGTTCCCTGGATCAATCTCAGTGCATGGCATCCTGAACAAGTGTCGTTTCCTCCTATCAGGTTGACCCATAACTTTGGGAGTGAAATTGGGCTGATGGAAACTGTTCTAAAGCCCATTGGGGGGATTTTAGCTGGAATTCAAAAGGTATGGCTCTGTGTCATGTTGATTCTGCCTGACAATTTCCATTGAGGATACTCGCGTGTCTGTGGTATATCCAGCCAGTTTGCACCTTAATTCAAGGGCAGGTAATTCAGTCAAACAATTGAATACTCAAATGGAGAGCTGTCATTCTAGGTTTGACAACATGCGTAGCAATAAATATTGCCTATAGAGAGTCAGAAAACTTCTATAAACTGAGATTATTTTAGCAATTGGTAGACAAAAACTCCCTCTTGAAGTGCTTAACATTTAAAGCAAACAAACAAGGGGAATAACTTCAATAAATTAAAATTGAAATTTTTGGAACCAGCATAGGAAGTGGACGGGTGTGCTTTTTTGAGGCAATTGGTGGGAGGTAGATGTTTCAGTCTTATTAGATCTCCTCAGCAGAGCATATTCTACTTGTTTATATAAAAATAGTTTGGTTTTGTGTGTAAATGTGTATTTTTTAGTGTTTTATTAGGTTTTTATTTTTTCATTAAAGCTTTTGTTCTTTTTATTTGTTTTTTTTTGTAAACTTTTATTTTTGTTTATGTCTTCAAATGACAATAACAACCACAGAGGTTTGTGTGGACATCGTCCGTATTATAAATATATTTTTTTAAGAGTATTTTCTGAGACCAACAAGGACCATGGCAAGTGAGAGGCAGCTTCTATATGGTTGCCTTACATGCTTGAAACAACAGCCAAGTCTTCCTAAACTCAAACCCTGTCATCTTAATTAAACAAGGGGAAGGACACATTGAACAGTATAGTCCCAGATACCCCTAAAAACATGGGATGGCCGTTGTTTCAGGGACCCTTTCACCACAGGCTTGCTTACCTTTAATTTATGCAGCTATTTACATATCAGTACATTTGTTAGCATTATATATATATATCATCATCATCATCAATATCTAACATCTGTTTTCCATGCTGGCATGGGTTGGAAGGCTTCACAAGAACTGGCAAGGCCAAAGGCTGCACCAGGTTCCATGGTCTGTTTTGGTTTGGTTTCTATAGCTGGATTCCCTTCCTAAAAGAGTGTACTGGGTGCTTTTTACATGGCACCAACACTTTTATGTGACACCTCAGTTTTAGGATCACATTCTGGTGTGGTGGGCAGGTCTTCTGTTAACTGATATTTGTGCATAAGTCATAAATTTGTATGTATAAAAAAAAAGCAATTAGCCTGGCTGTTTAAGCCACATACATTCCAATGTTTGTAATTGTGTGTGTATACATACAAGCTGCGTCCATGTATTGGCCAATTAATACCAGATAATGTGGTAAATGAACAAAATCACTGCCAATTCTTCAGGGATGTTGGAACACGTGGGAGGGGGGGCAATGATCGAGTTGGTTTCTTCTCCTGGAGCTAACAACATTACGCAAACAGTCTTCTATTTGTATGTCCCCCTCCCTCCCTGTCCTGCATAGTTCCTGGCCTCTCTCTCTGGTTGTTCATTACTGTCACCCATGTTCTTCATCTCTCTCTCTTTCTCTCTAAATTTCCAAAGACAGATGTTCTTTGCTCTGTTTGTATTTCAAGATTTAATGTTTACTGCATGCTATATGCAAATGTGTGTGTGTATATATATATATATATATATATATATATATATACACACTGAGCTGACTCTGTGTACTTACACCTATTTGTCTGCAGTGAGAAATTTTCTCCATCACAAAATACAGTGAAAGACTTCCTCATGAGCACAAATATATCATGTCTGCTTATGTGTTTCTGGAGACTGAAAGAAGCCCATTGTATATGTAGGGGTGGTAGTGTTTAAATTGCAAGCTATGAGCCAGGTTGTTGTTGTCCTTGCTCCTTTCATGACTGAAGATGTGTGAAATAAGAAATCCCTTATTTGAAAAACTGATAAGGGTTAGAAACAGGAAGAGCATCCAACTATAAAACAATGAAATATTCCTAATCCATGTCAGTGTAGAAAAATGAATGGATGTAAGATGAATACATGGCGTCATTTTACATGTTTCTATTTCTAAATATATGTTTGTCTGTCTTTAAACAATAAGTCTTTCTTAAGGTACGTGGACATCATGATGGGGAAGTGTATTTCATTTCAAGAGATTCATTATTTATGTTTTAAAGATTTCAAATATTTAGTTTTTGTTAAGAAAATCTTTGAGCTACGTTGCTTAATCAGTTTGCTGTTCCATTTTTTTTCTGATCCACCAAAGCAGATTAACACCAGCTACAGCCGAATATTTTTTTCCATTTTTCTTCTCCAATCAAAGATGGTTTGGTAAAATATTCTTCTTTGCTTGGTTTGTTTGTTTGATGCACCCCCCACTTACTAATACTAATATTTTGTTTTTTTTATTTTGATGTATTTTTGATTTAATGGATTTTAGTTTAAAAATTGGTATTTCTAAATTGTTTTACCATATATTTATGTATATATATATGATGTATGTATAACCTGTGTGTGAATATCTAATATACACATTGAAATAATGTTTAAATATATTTTTGTATTTGAAGTTTGTGGCTCTTTACCCTGTTACCAGATCTCTGTTGAAATACACTTTTGATCCAATTAATTTTGAAAATAATTAAGAATTTAATAAATAATTATTAAGTTGGTGCTGGAAACACGAAATTCTGATGGAAAGAAGTTCTGGTTCAGATCACTTAAAAACAGAAAGTATCAAAGATATCAGGGGTGGTCACATGTGGATTGATATCAAAAGAGTTAACTTTAGTTTTTTCAACATGTATTTGTGTATACACATTACCTGTTGATTAGTTATTTCTATAAAGCAGGTGATTAGCTCATATTTTAATGCTGTTTTGCTATAATGACACAAATGTGTCCAAAGTCATGTGGGACATGGTACTGATGATAGCCAACTCGTTAGAAATACATTCACTGGTTCCATTAGAAGGTGTCTTGAAATGCCAATTGTGTTCAGTGAGAAATGTTCTCAACAGCAAATTGGTGAATCTGGCCTTTGTACAAATCAAATTACGTCCCAAACACTTTTGAACAGATATGTTTGTTTACGAATATAGTTAATTATGTTAATGAACTGTTAATTAATCAGCCAACTCTAGAACACAGCTGCATTTGCCATTTTGGTAATTTAAAGTTCTTACAATGTCTTACAAACATAGATATTATATACTTGTGTATGTGACTTTATACATACATGTATGAATTCACGTCTGTATGATTCTATATATGTATTAATACATTTATCTAGCTATGTATATATATATATCATTCATTCATCATCATCATCGTTTAACGTCCGCTTTCCATGCTAGCATGG
>NC_069005.1:696401-697151 GCF_001194135.2 Octopus bimaculoides
TAAATATATATAAATAGATAAATACAAATAAAGACATATATATATATATATATAAAATAAATATATACAAATAAAGAAATATATAAATATAAATAAATATATATATAGATATGTATAAATAAATATAGATATATATAAATATATATATAGATATATATAAATAGAAATATATAAATAAATAAATATATATAAATAAATAAATATATATTAATAGATATATATAAATAAATAAATATATATAAATAAATATATATTTTGATACTTTCTCATTCGTCAAGTGTCGATTTAATTCTGTAGGAAATTGGTAAAGAGCCGACAGTATATGTAGACAAGTGTGTATACGCGTCAGTGGTATTACTTGTGTATAATACATCTTTTATTTTCCATCTCAGAACTTCGATCCGAAAGTGGTGATGGAGGAGGTGAAGATGCTGACTGCAACCGTAGAGAAGTTGGATAAGCGCATTGAAGAACTCGAGTCGAGGCTGGCAGCTCTTGAGAGCGATGAAGAAGAAGACCACAACAACGACAATGATGATGAAGGAGATAATAATGATAAAGACGATGACGATGACAATGACGACAGCAAAGTTGATGACATGCCCAGCTAGACTGTTTTTAATTAACTGCTAAATGCCATGACAATATATATATATATATATATATCTATAAAATATATATATAATATGTATGTGTGCATACATATATATATATATGTACGTATATATATATATATATATATATGCACAT
>NC_069005.1:697351-698394 GCF_001194135.2 Octopus bimaculoides
AATGAGAAAAAAGACCCCCACCCTCCACCGATTGTAAAAAAAAAACAATTTATCAATGTCTATCTTTCTTTCCTTCCTTCTCGCCCATTATCTCATTAGACTGCTGTTATCTTTCTTCCTTATTTTCTTTTATGATACACATAGTCTTTATACACTATATATAATATATACACTCATGTATACACACACACAGAGACTTAACCAATTTACATGTATATATTGTATAAATATGCAACAAAGTTTAGGTCCACACTCAAGCACGTATGTATATCTGGATATAATACCAAAGGAGTGTGTGTATGTGTATATTAAATGTTTAATGTGTGTGTAATACATATATATGTTTGTATGTTTTACATAAAGTTCACAAATTTGAACTATCTTGTATAGCAACGAGACAAGTTTCAACATTTCAAATTTGCAAACTTTATTAAATGATCCTTTTTAATTTTTATATAGTTTTTCTTTTTATTTTCGTCTTTTCATTAATTAAGCACACACAATATTATTTGAAAACAAAACAAAAACCTACACAAGGGCAGACTAGATTTTACTTTAATTATTGTAAAACCCCCAAGCATTATTCATTGACTGGTTCCCTTCCAGTTGCTCTTTTTCTTCTTTCTTTTTATTCATGAATGCAAGGATGGCTTCAACGTAAAAATCATCCCCAAAGAACAACCCTCATTCTATTGACAGTTTGTTTACAAAACTTCAAGATATGTACTTCACTCTCTCTCTCTCTCATTTATTTCAATGAAATAAATGTGTAGGAAACATGTAACCCTTCAATCTCTCTCTCTCTCTCTCTCTCTCTCTCCCTGTATCTCTAAATGCATTGCACAGACTTTCATAAAACAGTGTCATTCGATATTTAAGTTGGTTTCATTGAAATCTTTTTGTTGAATAATTTAAAGTAGATTACATTGGAAACCATAAACCCTTCCTAGCAAGGAAGCTTCTAAATCGTTGCTTTACCTGCTCAATATAACAACCAATTTCTAAGCTATCCTCAAAATAAAGGTCATATTTTAGGTCCAAAA
>NC_069005.1:699085-699986 GCF_001194135.2 Octopus bimaculoides
CTGACCAAAATATATACACACACACACATATATACAAAAATACACGTCTGTTGGTGTAAAATAATCTTACCTACACCCAAAACAGAGAAAATTTGATACATCTGCCCCTCTTCACGACCATTTTTTAAAATATTTTTTTTTCTTTTGAAGAAATAATAAAAAAATATTTTCCTGGCTTTCAAAAGTTAGTTGATTCCATCAGTTTGTTCATTTAGCTAATTATGTTAATCAGTTAAACCTCTAACTCTACATTAATTACTTTGGTTTGGAAATACGATTTTAGATTTTACTTAAAAAAAAAAAAAAAAAACATTTTTTTTAAAGAATTTTTTGGGGTAAAGCATGGCTAAGGTTAAGAAGCTTGCTTTGCAACCAAAGGGTTTTGGGTTCAGTCCCACTGTATGGCACCTCGAGCAAGTGTTTTCTATATTACCAGGTTCGTTAATGCCTTTTGAGAAAATTTGGTAGGTGGAAACTGTGTTGAAGCTCCATTGTGTATGTATGTGTATATATGTATCCATACACCTACATGTGTGTGTTTATTCTCCGCACCACCTGCGTTAGTTTATTTACATGCCTGTAACAGTTCAATAGAATAAAGTACCAGGTTTAAGAGTCCTGGGGTCGATTTGTGCGACTAAATCATTCAAGGCAGTGCCCCAACATGGCCATGGTTCAATGATTTTAAGTTTAAAAAAAAAAAGCGAAACATGTTTAAAATTTGACTAAATTTGAAAACATTTTTCAAAAACAAATTTAAAAAAAAAAAAGCCAAACCCACACAGAAAGAAAAAAAAAAAACAAATTGTTATTTTTTTTGTTTTTAATGGTGAGGTGAAGTGAAGAATGAACCAAGTAGAACAGAAATCTGTTTCACTTTTTTGGTGGTGGGAGATTTCGG
>NC_069005.1:700320-706335 GCF_001194135.2 Octopus bimaculoides
TCCACTGTTTTAACACATCATGTCCGTATGGAAACCTAAAGGAAAAAAGAGAGAGAACAAAAAACTTGATTGCATTATTCTATCATCTAACGAATAGAAAGATGTTGTTTTACGAATTTATTGTATGTTTCTGCAAATGTTTTCCCTCTTATATTCTTTTCTACTCTAGGCACAAGGCCCAAAATTTCTGGGGAGGGGGGGGAGGCAGTTGATTAGATTGACACCAGTACGCAACTGGTACTTAATTTATTGACTCCTGAAAGGATGGAAGGCAAAGTCAACCTCGGCAGAATTTGAACTCAGAACGTAAAGACAGATGAAATACCGGTAAGCATTTTCCCCGGCATGCTAACCATTCAGCCAGCTCGCTGCCTTTCCCCGCCTGATATTAAAACGCTTCAGACAGAGTCCTGTAGCGTGAGAACAATCTGTCACATTGTGGAAAGGGGATGGTAAGAGATTCAAACAAAGGCTATTGGCACGCACACAGGTGACATCTTAAAAGTGGAATATACATGAAGTCAGCTTAATATTCAATTAAACACATCAACATTGACTGTAGCAAAGGTGTACTGGTCTAGTAGTTAAGCTGTTGTACTCACACGGATAAGGTTGTGGTTTCAATTCTTGAACTGGGCAGAATGTTGTGTTCTTGAGCAAAACACTTCATTTCATGTTGCTCCAGAAATGAGTTTCAAAAATAACTGGGAAGTTCACCCTGTGACAGACTAGCTTCCCGTTCAGTTGGGGACAGTTGTAATTACCATGGAAACAGGGTTAAATCACAGTCTTATGAAATGTAGGGGTTTCAAATTTTGGTTACAAGGCTAGCAATTTCGGTGGGGAGTGTTGATTATATATCCCCCACCCCACGCCCCAGTACTCGACTGGTACTTAATTTGTCGATCCTGAATGGATGAAAAGCAACTTTGGCAGAATCTGAACATAAAGATGGACAAAATGGTGCTAACCATTTGCCCCTCAGCATGCTATTGATTCTGCAAGCTCGGACCTACATATATTGCTCAAGGGTAGAGAATTGCTATGAAGTGAATTAGCAGAGGCCACGTGGAAGTGCAAGTTCAATGTCTTTCATGCAGACGACTTTATTGATGATAAATCACTTTGTTACGTATGAAAAGAATTGCATTTGGTTAATGCTGGGAAAGCCAGGAACCAGGATATGATGGTTATGAATTTATATGGAGAGAGGGGGGGGGGGAAGTAAAAGAAAAATGAGAGAAAGAATAAAAAGAGAACTTTTAGAAAATAAATCATTTTTTGCTTCTACTTACGTCTTCTCTTAAACATGACAACCATTACACAGAGTTTCGTATGGGGTGACAAATCAACAGGAATAGCTTTCACAGGGTAGAAAGCTTTACCTTTCATCGTCTGTGATTTCGGTCTCATCAAACTGCAACAAGAAAACAAAATCTCTCTGTATTAAGCTTGGGGAACAAAAAGGTAAAATTGGAAACTGAAGATTAACCTCCAATATTTCTGGCAGATTCTATGATTTATAAAAACACTACTGAAGACTTCATCTTCCAAACTCTACAGTTTGTTTCTTTTACTTAAAAGTAAGCTTAACAAGTCCTTTGTCAGGTTGTTCCTCCTTCCCCTAAAGACAGACTGGGTAAGGAAGCATTTGAAAGTTGACCGTTTTAGCCATGGTTTTTGTGGTCAACAGGTTTGCTTTGCAACATGGCTTCAGGTTCAGTCCCACGGGGAAGAACCTTCTAATATAAACCTAGGGCCAATCAAAGGTGTGTGTGTGGGTGTGTTTACATGTGCTTATATGGAAGTGTGGCAGTTGATGTGGTTGTCAGTTTCTGCTGTCAACAAATTGATTGATCACTTGAAAGAGACACAAAGGGCCTTCGAACCCGTGTGAAATAAGTGATCCCCTATTTGGAGAACAGGTTAACGGTTGGCATCCAATCATTCAGAAAACGATCAGGGTGGTGGTGGGGGAACAGAATTTTAAAAACCACAAAAATAATAATAAAACGTATGAACAGAAGAAATAAGGCAGCTGAAAGAGTAGCAATGATGTAAATGCCCCGAACATCTAACAATAATAATAACTTACTCAGTGAAATTCTGAATGGCAGCCACAGGGTTACACGAGATGTAGATCACTCGATGGATGAAATGACAGCGGCGAAGGGCGTATATCACTTTGCTTTCTGTAAAACAAGCAGAAGAAATAACAAGTTATTGAATAGCTATAGTTCCTGGTGAAAATTTAGGACAATATTCCAGTGTGATGTACAGATCCAGCAAACTGGGATAAAATGTGCATTACGTTGATAAACACCAGATTGTCAGTCAAATTAATGACTGCAATTAAGATTATGATTTTTCATACCAACCCATCTCAGACTATCCTCCCTCATTCTACTAAAAGAATTTCTTTCAACCCTTCAGTATTCAGATTAAATTGAATTATAAATTCTTATCTTTTGTCGTTTTGAATTAATCAGGCATTATCTTGTTCCTTTGAGATTTTGATGATGTGATTGTATATTTTTTTTGGAATGACATTGCAAGGTAAGTGTGAGAGACCCAATCTGGTTGGTTTGAACATAAAACAGGTAGAATATTGTAGCTGGACTTGGCCAGTTTAAATGCTAAATGAAAATGAAAGTATTTCGAGAGAAATCTAGCAGCAAAGGAGCTGCCAATGATTTTAGAATCTACATCAATACTCCCCGCCCCCTCCTCACACTCAGGTCTTCTTGAATATGTTGCATTGTATACATCCAGGAATGACAAACTGATTGCTGTGCAGTGTTGATGGAAATACTAAACTGTAAAGGAGAGATGAATAATAAGAGCAGACGAGGAGACGGCATCATGCAGTGGCAGATTGTACAGCAAAACAATAAGGTGTGAGAGGCTGCATCTGGCCAGCTTCAAACTAAAACAATATTTGGGCCGGAAGTGATTGGTTTAAGAAACCCACGACGAGATAATCCAACATATTTTTTTTCTTTAAGATGGTAGGGTGTGACTTGAAGAACATTTGGCTGTTATTTCTTGCAAGTCAAGCAACCAAATAGCAAAATTAATTAGAAAAAAAAAAAAAAAAAAATGAATACATAAACTTACGCATTTCAGCACAAGGCGAGTCGAGTACAGCTACTGCACTTTGACCTTTCAGCCATCGGTCTAACTGGTTGGTCACTTCCTCAGCCTTTGCATGGTGGAAGATAACATTAGTCACATCTAGAGAAGAAGAGAATAACAGGTTGTAGTCATCATCAAAATATGGATTTGTAGAAACACCAGAGTATCAGTTGAAACATTTGACAGTTTGCAGCCCTTCACAACAAACCCCACTTTCTCTTCCCATGTTCGTTACAGCCAAGTTAATTAATTATTGACAGAAAGGTTCCACCACTGTAATTAAAGACAGGAATGGAACACTGATGCCCGATTCATTGACTTGAAGAGTCCAATTCCAGCCGAAGGATAAAGCTGCCAACAAGGCAGGGATTCTATCCACAGAGATTTCTTCCTCATTTACCCGAAACCATGGAAACCAGAGATAAACACAGTCCAGTGTGGACGTCCCTGATAAGAACAGTGTTTGCATTGTGACATCAATACCATATAAGAAAGTTCATTACAGAGTTTAAAACCAAATAATAGCTTAACGAACCCTTGGTAGCAACAGAAGAGACAACCTGGCTCAGAGTGGATTTGAACTTTTGTATCATTACAAACTGTGAATTTATATTGAAGTACAGAGCAAATTGTGGAGCTGTTAATTGCAACACAGAGTGTGTTGGTAGAGAGACATTTGGCAATGGTCAACTCAAATTTGGGAGAATGTAGCTTGATGCTATTTAAGTGTGTAGCCTTCTTTCGCAACACAGAATAATGCCACATAAATCCAATGATCCAGTATTACACCATTTAATACTCCATCCACCCAACACAGCTCTTCCTGTCTTAAAAATGACCTTAAGAACAAGAAAGTTATTTACTAAATTCTTTCTTATTCCTAAAATTTACTGAATTAAAAAAGAGTGAATCTCAACAGAAATACAGTAAGAAGAAGGGAAAGACCTGCTCAAGAGCAATCATTTCCCTTCATCAAAACCTAATCCACATCTTTCTATACAGAAATCAACAACAACCTAGGACAGTGAGTGGTACAAAGGGATAAAGTGGGGCCAGGTAAATTTGAGGGGGGTCAAAAAAGTTATACAGTATTACTCTGGCACATAAGGGCTTTCAATCACCACCACCACCGTCATCATCATCATATCTAATGTCCATTTTCCTTATGTTTGCCTGGATCAAACAGTTTATTGAGACAGATTCTTTATAATGGATGTCCTTCCTGTTGCCAATGAAGTTCATATTTCTTCACAGCCAGACATGTTTTTTCAGAAGAATGGAAACGAATGATGTTCATTTGCAACAATCATGTGATGTCAGGACAAGGAAACCCTAACATACATAACACACACACACGACGGATATCTTTCAGTTTCCGTCAACCCAATCCAATAACAAGGCTTTGGTCATCCCAGGGCTATATTAGAAGACACTTGCCCAAGAAGTTACACATTGAGATTGAACCCAAAAACCATCTGATTTGGGAAGCAAGCTTCTCACCCACACACCCACATCAACAGACAAAAAGAAAACTAAGAAAAGATTGTATTTACTGTTTAATTCCGCATTCTTCTTTGCTTCCTCGATGTTGGCAGCCCACATATCAACAGCGACAACACTTTTTACCCTCTGAAACAAAGAGGAGAGTGTGAGAAGAATTAGGGGTACAAAGGAGAAGAAGAGAAAATAGTAGATGGGGTGGGGGGTGAGTGAGAAAGAGAATGACTAAGGTAATCAGTACGAGGGGGCTGAAGGTGGTCAGTTGGCAAAGTGACCAGCATGATCGAGGAAATGCTTGGTGTGGCATTTCTGGGATCTTTTTACATTCTGAAGTCAAATTCTGCTGAGGTCTACTTTGCCTTTCATCCTTTCAGGGGTCAACAACATAAAAGTACCAGTTAAATACTGGGGTCAATGTAATCAAACCTTTCACCCTAAAATTACTGGCCTTGTGCCAGAATGTGAAACAATATTAGAAAAAAATCCATGCAACCAGCAGTTTTTCTTCTGCCGTTTCAATCCAATGGAAGCAAGTCTTTTTTTTTTTTAATTAATTACACTTTATCAAAATGATTTGTTAATACTGAGTTCAACAGAAGGTAGTGGGATGGTAGAAACCACAGAGCACAATGGCTGAATGTACTGCAGCTCTTAATTTCAGGCCCCAAAATTCTGAGATCAAATCTAGTCAAAATTGACTTTGGAATATATTCTATCAGCTTTAATTCTTTAGCATTCAGCCCAAATATTTCACCTGTTTTGTGCTCAAGCCAGTTAGATCTGGCCTCTCACACCTATTCTACAATGTCATTCTAAAAATATACAATCACATCATCACCGTCTCAAAGCTGAGATTAATTCAAAACAATGTGATTAAATAAGCATTACATTGGACAGAATAAATTCAAATTCCAAAGGATTAAATGAACGAAAGAGAGTTGTGTAAAGTGGTTTGGTATTAATGTATCAACCTGGGTAGGTTTCAGGTTAGATTTTTAACAATGGAAACAGAACCAAGTTCGGTTGTTAGTTTTATGTGCATGCATGTATATTTGTGTATATACAGTATATAAGCCAATATATATATATATATATATATATATATATATAATTGTGTGTACATGTGTATATATATATATACAAGTAGAGTAATGCCTTGATATACAAGTTAATTTGTACCCAGAGACAGCTCGTATGAAAACACGTAAACACTTGTAAACCTGGGGTCTCGTAAAGTGGGTACTTGTAAAGTGAGGTATTATTGTATATATATATATTTCTGGGTACAAATGTATAAAGTATATGTGGGTGTATGTATAATTGTGTGTGTGCAAGTGCACATTATATATATATATATATATATATATATATATATATATA
>NC_069005.1:706564-715560 GCF_001194135.2 Octopus bimaculoides
CCAACCAACAGCAATGACAACAAAGTGATAGCTAACCTTGGCAAGACTCAGTGCCACAGTGCCAGTGCTGCAGCAGATATTAAAGACAATGTTATTTGGTTCTTCCAAGCAAAGATCACCAACCATCGTGTAGAGGAGGGCTGCAGCAGGGTTGTTGACTAGAAAAAGAAAAAGTCTGTCATCATCATAAGTTTAACACATGTTTAAATACTAGTCAAAGGTTTAATTAAAATATAATGAACGTTCTTTAAAATATGTTGGTAAGGGTTAGAGGAGTCAATTAGCCATTGTATTGCTATTCATTTCAAACTTTTTGTCAGATGCTTTCAACCTAATGTTTTAAGGCTTCGACCCAGTATTCCTCTGATATAATACAACCCATTTGAACCCATGACCTTGTGATATCAGTGATCACATTTGTGTTCAATAGTTATGAATGAGATTGACAGAACAAGTACTGGACTTAATAGCATGAACAGAGGGGTCAGCGACTTTTACTAAAACGCTTCATTGACCACAGTCCAATGAGCAAAACAAGGAAGAACTCTGGTTAAGACTGGAATTGGTGGAGAAGTAAAAACTTGTGGAGAGACTTACATGAGAAGAAAGTGTCAGGATAAATGTGGAAGCTAAGTTCTAGTAACACTTCTGTGATACACTGAAACAGACACAAAAGAAAGTTCATTAAAATGTGACAGAGGTAATTGTAATTAAGAGAGAAGTCCTCTTGCTAGAACACAAAACTTAAATAATTAACCCATACATTAGTATATTGCTACTGAAATACACTAGTTTTGTTTTAATTGGTTTTGAAAATAATGAAAAATTTAATAAAATAACTGTCATTATTATTAAGCTGGTGTTTGGAACTTAAATTAACAGGAAATTTTGAAGAAAGGCATTTTGTAGTGTGTCGCGGGTGAAAAACATGGCAAAGTATGCTTTCACCATTTTGTTGCCATATTTTTAGTAAAAGTACATAATGTGTGATTCAATTAATTTTGAAATAAGTTTTTTCTTGAACATAAATTAAGAAGAAATGTTGATGGGAAGTTTTAAGTTGGATCATTTTAAACAATAAGTTGATGTGATAGAAGCAATCTCTGGCAGGTTGATACCAAAAGAGTTTAATAGGGATAAGGGTTTATATAACAGGGATTAATTAAAAGACAAACTAATTTTAAATTTGATTAATTGATGAATTTCATCAAAGCCAAATTTTCTTTTTCTTTGCACAGATCAATTTTTTAAATTGTACAAAAGATGGATCATACTAATTATTTAAAAAATATATATATTTATGCTAAATAAATGTTTTTTCCTCGTTAATACTTTAATTCTTGTAGGTTAATTTTTTCTGTTTTCAATTTCTCAAGATTAGTAATTGTAAAGAAAATGATAAAAAAAATAATCATGGAAAGAAGCCAATGTCTGAGCTAAAAGAAAACAAGCAACCGATGTTACCTTCTTGCCCCATAAATGTTCGTTGACAGCATGTTGTCTACAGCTGCCAAGTCTAGTGAAAGGAAAGAAAAACCGTTTAGAGATGAGAAGCAGAAGAGCTAAAACGAAATGGCTTAAAACTGGAGGTCAGGGTTAGTCGTTTACTTCATTAAAGATGAGGACATACAAAAAACAAAAGGAAAGATTTTTTTAAAAAATGAAAAGACAAAGATATAGAAGGAAAAATAGAATAAAAGACTATAAAAGAAAAGAATTGCAGGGGAAAAAAAGGAGAATAGAAAGAAAACCCACCAAAGTCTTCCCCTAGATACAAAGTAAGAAGAGTAAGCAAAAAGTAAGCCCCACACATTGTACAGAAGCAAAAGAAAATAAGGTGTGTGTGTGTATGGGGGTAGCAGAAACAGCTGTTTTGTTAACCCCCAAAGCTGCAAGCAAGAATCATATTCAAAGAACTTCTGAAGTAATACATTATTTCATTGCTCCACCGAATTTAAAAAGAGGATGAATTGTGTCAAGAGTTTAGAGATGCCGGAGCAGAGAGCCCCGTACGGATTAAGCAATTGCCTTCCTGAAAAAAGTTCAACTGAATTGGTTGAATACTAGACCAAAAGCCTTTGTGGCTTTTGGCCATCAAAGTATTCCCAATCCGAATGTCAAGAACCTGTTTGTCTTTAAATTATGCATTTCTCAGTTCCCTTATAATTAAGTTCTCTAATTTGAGGAGAATGCCAACCATTGTTGGTAAGTAGTATACTTAACCCAATGTAAAACTATTTGTCTTTATTCACGATAAAATGCCTACAATCATATCAATTATGTGTGAGTGTGTGAATATACACACAAAAAATAATAATAAAGAATGGAATTAGCTAATTATGTTTATTGTTTCATTAACTTCAATTAAACCAATTTTGTGTCATGACATTGCCATGTCATCAATGCATGTCTGTACACATATCATAATTTAACGTCCACCTTCCATGCTAACATGGGTGGGACAAATATTCATGTACGTCTTTCTGTTTGTGCTCCCCACTGCTTGACAATCAGTATCAGTTTGTTTGTCGTAACTTAGCAGTTCAGCAAAGGAGACTAATAAAATAGGTACCTGACTTACAAAACAAACTAAAAAACTGGAGTCAATTCATTCAATTAAAACCCTCCAACATGGCACCCCAACAACCAATAAAAGACAAAAAAAAAACATATATACAGGACAGGCTTCTTTCACTTTCTGTCTACTATCCAATCCACTCACAAGGCTTTGGTCAGTCCGAAGCTATAGCAGAAGACACTTGCCCTAGGTGCCATGCAGTGGGATTGAACCCTAGAACCATGTGGTTGTGAGACAAGCTTCTTGCTATACAGGTACGTCTGTGCCTATGTATATCTGTAAACACCCAAACACGCTCACCTGTTACTCAAGCATCTGAAGTAGAGGGATGTCACGCCACACTGGACTCCATCACCATCAGAGAAATACTCCGTCATTGCAGCTTTCTCAGCATCCACTTCATCCTGCAAATGAAAAAAAAACAAACGACAAAATCAACTCGAGTCAGCTTTGTCTGGTCTGATTCTTCCTTCTTTTATGAGTTTTCAAGAATCTAAAGTTTGAGTGAAAGATTTTTTTTTTTTGTTGCAAATATAATATAAAAACTATTTCTTGACTTAATTCAGCAGAGAGAGGCAAAACATCTGGTTCAAAGATGAAGGGGGAAAACCTTAAGAACCTTTTGACCACAGCACTCCCAAGATGAGCCTTTAAGACAAATAGATTTATGAAGAAAGGAAAAGAAATGTTACAAGAAATGGATAACAAAAAGGAGAGGGAGAAAGAGAGAGAGAGAGAGAGATCATCATTTGATATTCAGCTTTCCTTGCTTGGATGGGTCAGACTGAATTTGTTGAGGCAGATTTTCTAGGACCAAAAGACCTTCCTGTCACCAACTTTGACCTGTTTCCAAGCAAGGTCAACGGCCAGACATGTTTAACACAGAAGATTGGAAATGAATGACCTCACTTGTATGATGGTGATGTTTATTTACAATCAGTATTGTCATGTCGAGACAAAGGGGTACACACATACAAGCATCTATACATGACAGGCTTCTTTCAGTTTCCGTCTACCAAATTAACTCACAAGGCTTTGGCTGGCCTAAGATGCCACACTACAGGACTGAACCTGAAACCATGCGGCTGGAGAGCAAGTTTCTTAACCGTAAAGCCACACACAAAAGACCAGGCAGAGAAAACAAACGACAAAAATACTTACATCTGAGAGAAACTGAGCATAAAAAACAGGAATGATCATGATATCGTTTTGGCTGGATGTGCGAACAATCAGCTGCCTCCAGTGACCATCATGTGTCTGGTCATTGTAAACATCGTACTGGCTCTGACGGACATACTGTTGGAACACTTTGGCGATGAGTTTCATGGAATCTGGGAGATTGTCACAGGCGTACGGTTCGCCAACAACACTAGAACCATCACGGTAACTGCCGACCCGAAAGCCAACTATTCTTTCATTAGTGCCATTTGAGCTGCTAGCAATGGTGAATTCAGATTTATTGCGATAAGCATTCAAAACAGGTGAAGGCCTTATCTTTTCGATTTCACAAAGAACTCCAGAATGATTCTTCATCTGTTCCTTGAGCCAATTTCTCCATTTTGGACATGTGCGGTGAACTTCCCAACTAAATTTCACCATGGCATCTCTGACATCAGAAGCTTTACGCTAAAAAAAACATTACAAAAAAGAAAAACAAGTAAATAAACAAAAATAAAAGAAAAACCCTCATTAGCATCGTTTAATTATTCTTTCTTATTTTTGATTATGTTTAATATTTTATCATGCTTTTGTGAAGAATGAGACCTGTAGTCCCTTGCTGTAAGCCAGTTCATGTAACCTATTCAAAGGGGAATGTTGCAATAATCAGTGAAAAAGGTAAGAGGACTGATGTGATAAAAGACATTAATACTAACACTACAAAAACATTTTGGAAAGAAACCAAAGATGTCATGGTTGGCAAGGCAAGAAAAAAAAAAAAAAACATAATATACAAAGCAAGTTCTACCTACCCTGAGCTGATCTTCATATGGTACATCACAAAATGGCAATAAGGCTCGTTTAACCCTAAGAAAAAAAGGATAAATTAAAAATAGAATTATTAATCCCAAAGTCAAATGTCCATTAGATAGATCAGTGGTTTCCAACCTGTGATCCAAGGACTCCTGGTGGTCTGCAAGCTAAATTCAAAATATCACACACACAAACTAGACGACACGTGACCTGTTGGGTCACTGACGGTTCAGGTTATAAAACAATGGAACTGATTTCAACATTGAAATGAAAGTTAATTTTATGAGGATTCACTTAAATAATTCAATTTGTTTGCGTCAGGTTTACAAGTTCATGTTTAAGGTTTTATTGATTATTTACAGCATCTAATAGAAATAGAACTTCCAAGATAAACTTGAACCCTAGTAACAGCATTTATTTATGTTATATGTGCACAAAAAGGAATTGTTATACAATATAAATATAAAATTAATGGAAACAATTTTCCCATTTCAGAAGGTTGTTTGGGATGTGCTAGAATCTCCCTTGAATCACACACCCTTTCCTCTGAAAATATTTACAATTTTTTCTTTTTTCTACCAAAACAGCTCCTCCCATGGTTTTTAAGTTAAATCCTTAGGTACTCTGAATCCACAGCATCTAAATGGTATTCGTTGAAAATTTTGTTAAAAAGTATCCATTCTTCTGAAAGTTATGAGGTTACAAAGTCTGTGGGGTACACATCTGTAGTTATGCCAACAAAACTATCCAGTGTTCACAGTACAGAGCAACAAGTCCAGGTTTTACTGCTTAAATTTGTGGAACCCCCCCCCCCGCCAAAAAACCCCACATATCTCAGGAATCTGTGGTCCGATTTACGCGAACCTTGTTTTATTCCATTTGCATTCATATTTCAGAGCATTTTCCCATCATGCACTGGTTTGACTGTATTAAATGACAGGCAGGCAAGCAATGAGAAGAATTTTAGTAGTATATAGATATACATACAAGGATAAGGATATTAAAAGGGGTCTATGGAGAAACACATTTAAATAAAAGGGGTCGTTGCTAGTGAAACGGTTGGGAATCACTGAGATAGATAGATATATGATGGTGGTAGGATGGTTGTGGAGTAGATAAAGTACCTATGTCATAATTATTCTAGGTACTCTACCTTATATACTCAACAAGGAGACAGTTATAGGATGTATCTATAATTTCCAGGCCAAAATGTGGACATTATGAACAGTTTCTGCTGTTTTTTTTGCATTACATTTTGAACTCAGGAATCACTTCCATTTACATGACTCCCACCGCCTCTAAATCTTAAATTTCATCAGCTTAAAAGTAAACAAAAACAGTAAAAATAAAAACATTAAATCAGAAATGAATTGACTGAAATTTCCACTTTGAAATGGCGTCAGACATGAACAGAGTTCAATAAAATTCATTTTCTCCAGAATAAGTGTCAAAGTTTAGAAAACCTCCAAATAACCACAATCACCTTTGCATTAACCTAATCCACTGGACAATATTGTTATCTGCTGAATAGTAAATCTAAAAGTGGGACTTAGAATAGAACAGCTGATAAGAGTACCAAAGTAAGAGTAAGGTGGTGGTGGGGGTGGGAGTGTCGATAGAAATGTGGCCAACATGAAGTGAAAGAACTTAATTTACAAGAATTAAAAACAAAAAATGGTTTTCACTTACTTTTCACCAGCTGTGGTAATATCATCTGGGATGTCTATAGATATTTTACTTTTCTTGGACTCTGACACATCCTGAGATGACCCTGCAGCAAAACACCAGGACATTCGTTATTTAATGATGGCAGTGGTGGTAGGGTTAGCAGAGACAGTCATCATCAACTGACAGCTTCTGAATGGATTTAGTAGATGGAAGCTGAAAGAAACCTGTATATGTGTGTGTGTGTGTGTGTGTGTCTTTGTCCTCCACCACTGCTTGACAACTGGAGCTGGTGTGCTTATGCCTCCGTAACTTAGTGGTTCAGCAAAAGAAACTAATAGAACAAGTACCAGGCTTAAGAAATATAAGTCCTGGGGTCAATTTGTTCGACTAAAACCCTTCAAGGCGGTTGCCCCAGTATGGCTGCAGTCAAATGACTGCAACAAGTAAAACGAAAAGAAAAAAAAAAGAGTTGGAAATAATTAGTGACCTGACATTTCTGTGAACTAATTTGTATTCTTAATGCCTCATCTTTCAGATTTATTTTGAGTTTTGAGTTGTGAAAATGGTGCTTTGTCGTGTCTTGAGAATTCCTTGTTATTTTATTTCATGAATTTTATAAACAACAACTTTGCACAGAAACACAACAAACATCTTAAAATGGAAAAGACTTACAGAACTAAAAATAAGTATACATATCGTATGAGCTCGTGTCACGTAAAAAGCACCCAGTCCACTCTGTAAAGCGGTTAGTGTTAGGAAGGGCATCCGACCTTAGAAACCAAACCAAATCAGGTGGGAATCTAGTACAGCCCTCCAGTTTGCCAGCTCTGGTCAAACCATCCACCCTATGCCAGCATGGGAAACGGATGATAAATGATGACGATGACGATGATGACATTACCTCTAAACACTCAATCAAATGTCACTGATTATCACTGAGACAATGTCAACTAGACTGAAATATATCGGGTTACAAGGGCGGTGGGGAAAGGGTTTTAACATCAATGAATAAAGAATGAGATATAAAATATTTTACCTGCAACATCTTTACGCTTAGCAGACAGGTTCTCAAAGCTTTGATCAGATATCTATGGAAGAAAAGAAAAGAAATAAATAAAATTGGAAATTTGTAGGGAGTAAACAATGTATGCTTATTTCATGAACCAGGAAAGGATGAAAAGCAAAGATGATTGCAATAGAACTTGAACTCACATTCTAGAGAAAGCAAAACAATTGTTTTAATAAATTAAAACGTTTAATTCATTATCCAACCCTTTCTACCAATGCTTATAAGACGTATCACTACAACTGGCAGAGCGTCTCCATCCCTCCCTCCCTCTGTAGGTCTATGTACTCCCCAAAGACAACGTATTGCAGTTATCTCCCTTGGTTCGTGTTAGTCATCTGGAAGATGGTACTGTTGGTGACATACTTCTGCCACTGTTCATTAGTGTGTGGGAATGTAATTAACTGATAGCTCATATGATGGTAAAGTCCTCACCCAGTCAATTATTTTAGTTAAAGTCTGCTAGCAACTCAATACCAGCCACGTTACTAACGAGCAAATGGGGACCACAAAAGCCCGTTTCCATTTCAGCCCTTACTTCTGACGCCACGGCACAACTATTTGTGGTTCATAAATGTTATTGGAAAGGCACACATTAAGAATCGTTCTGTACATGGAAATAGCAAACACTTCTTATTTGCACATCACACATCATTCACCATACGTGCAAGTGTATTATACAACATCCTAGAGAAGATAGGTGTTTCTCTTCTCCTGCAAAACACCTTATCCTGTCCTCCTTTCCTGGCACAAAGCTCCCTCCTGCAATACTGCACCCTCAGTCAGTAAAAGGGTCTTATCTTGCAAGTCACTTGGTGACCCTACTAATGCTGGTACTATGAAAAACACCCAGTCCACACTCTGTAAAGTGGTTGGCATTAGGAAGAGCATCCAGCTGGAGAGACCTTGGCAAAGCAGACACTGGGGACTTAACACAGTCTTCAGGCTTATCAGGTCTTGTCGAACCATCCAATCCATGTCTGCATGGAAAATGGACATTTGATGATGATGATGATGTGTAATAGGGAAAGACAATTCACACGACACTTCTCTCAACAGGATTCCAACATTTTATTAGTCAAAATTGACAGAAATATCTAAAAACCACACAAAAGCATAACAGGTCTACTTACATTGCTGTTGTTGTTTCTGTTGGTTTCGGCCTCCATCATTGAAGTCTGAAATTAAATTAAAGGAAAATATGAAATTTGAAAGACAAAACCTCAAACAGGTATCTACAGTAGCACCCTTTATGCCTCTTCATTGTTCTGCATCCATGAACAGTAACAATGTTGGGAACATCCTTAAATGGGGACATGGTAAGTTGGTGTCCTTCCACCCCCAAGTACAACATATATCAAAGCAAACAGGTTTCTACCTGTACCCTCTGGTTATGAACAACAACACAGCTAAACCTTTCGCAGGGGTTGCAACCACCACAAAAGCTCTCAACTTCTGGTGATCTCTCATTGAAGCTTCACAGACCATTGCCAAAAGGAATTTGTGATTTGTCCACCTTCCTACTTACTAAGACTTTGGTTTTTTTTTTGGTTAACTCTAAGGCCCTTTGATTCTAATCCTTGCTTCCACACCTGAAACTTCTTCTCTAGTTCTTATAGTGATTCAACTATAAGAGCAAGGTCATCAGCATAGAGGAGTTCCCAGGGGCAACCTGTCTTGGATTCCTGTTATTGCTTGGAGGACTATGATGAA